>NW_026909221.1:0-106813 GCF_033115175.1 Lepus europaeus | reverse complement strand
AATGACTACATCCAGGATACAGGTCTCCACTAAACAGCTCCTCCCTACACCAAGGATAGAGAACTCTTGGAAACCGCATTTCCCTACATCCAGGTATCAGAGCTCCCATAAGCTGTGTCTCCTACACTCAGGATCCAGAAATCCCATACACTGCGTATGCCTCTTGCCAGGCTACAGAACACTTGGGAAGAGCTTCTCCCTATACCCAGATACAGAACATAGGTAAACTGCCTCTCTCTACATCCAGGTAACAGAGCTCCAATCAGCTGCGTCTGCAGCACTCAGCATCCAGAAAACCCGCATATAGCGAATGCCTAATTACCAGCTACAGAATTCCAGGAAACAGCTCCTCTCTACACCAAGAATGGAGAATTCCTGGAAACTGTGTCTCTCTACATCCAGGAACAGAGCTTCCATACGCTGCCTCTCCTACACTCACTATGCAGCAATCCCATACACTGCGTATGCACATTTCCAGGCTACAGAACGCTTGGAAACAGCTTCTCCCTACACCCAGATGCAGAACTCAGGTAAACTGCCTCTCTCTCCATCCAGGTTACAGAACTCCCAGAAGCTGCGTCTGCTACCCTCAGCCTACAGAAAACCCGCATATAGCGAAAGCCTACTCCCAGGCTACAGAACTCTTGGAAACAGCTTCTCTCTACATTCAACATACAGAACTCCTGGAAATTGCATCTCTCTACACTTAGGTTACAGAACTCCCGTAAGTTGCATCTCCTACATAAGGATACAGCAAACCCGATGTAAGGAATGACTACATCCAGGATACAGGTCTCCACTAAACAGCTCCTCCCTACACCAAGGATAGAGAACTCTTGGAAACCGCATTTCCCTACATCCAGGTACCAGAGCTCCCATAAGCTGTGTCTCCTACACTCAGGATCCAGAAATCCCATACACTGCGTATGCCTCTTGCCAGGCTACAGAACACTTGGGAAGAGCTTCTCCCTATACCCAGATACAGAACATAGGTAAACTGCCTCTCTCTACATCCAGGTAACAGAGCTCCAATCAGCTGCGTCTGCAGCACTCAGCATACAGAAAACCCGCATATAGCGAATGCCTAATTACCAGCTACAGAATTCCAGGAAACAGCTCCTCTCTACACCAAGAATGGAGAATTCCTGGAAACTGTGTCTCTCTACATCCAGGGAACAGAGCTTCCATACGCTGCCTCTCCTACACTCACTATGCAGCAATCCCATACACTGCGTATGCACATTTCCAGGCTACAGAACGCTTGGAAACAGCTTCTCCCTACACCCAGATGCAGAACTCAGGTAAACTGCCTCTCTCTCCATCCAGGTTACAGAACTCCCAGAAGCTGCGTCCGCTACCCTCAGCCTACAGAAAACCCGCATATAGCGAAAGCCTACTCCCAGGCTACAGAACTCTTGGAAACAGCTTCTCTCTACATTCAACATACAGAACTCCTGGAAATTGCATCTCTCTACACTTAGGTTACAGAACTCCCGTAAGTTGCATCTCCTACATAAGGATACAGCAAACCCGATGTAAGGAATGACTACATCCAGGATACAGGTCTCCACTAAACAGCTCCTCCCTACACCAAGGATAGAGAACTCTTGGAAACCGCATTTCCCTACATCCAGGTACCAGAGCTCCCATAAGCTGTGTCTCCTACACTCAGGATCCAGAAATCCCATACACTGCGTATGCCTCTTGCCAGGCTACAGAACACTTGGGAAGAGCTTCTCCCTATACCCAGATACAGAACATAGGTAAACTGCCTCTCTCTACATCCAGGTAACAGAGCTCCAATCAGCTGCGTCTGCAGCACTCAGCATCCAGAAAACCCGCATATAGCGAATGCCTAATTACCAGCTACAGAATTCCAGGAAACAGCTCCTCTCTACACCAAGAATGGAGAATTCCTGGAAACTGTGTCTCTCTACATCCAGGGAACAGAGCTTCCATACGCTGCCTCTCCTACACTCACTATGCAGCAATCCCATACACTGCGTATGCACATTTCCAGGCTACAGAACGCTTGGAAACAGCTTCTCCCTACACCCAGATGCAGAACTCAGGTAAACTGCCTCTCTCTCCATCCAGGTTACAGAACTCCAGAAGCTGCGTCCGCTACCCTCAGCCTACAGAAAACCCGCATATAGCGAAAGCCTACTCCCAGGCTACAGAACTCTTGGAAACAGCTTCTCTCTACATTCAACATACAGAACTCCTGGAAATTGCATCTCTCTACACTTAGGTTACAGAACTCCCGTAAGTTGCATCTCCTACATAAGGATACAGCAAACCCGATGTAAGGAATGACTACATCCAGGATACAGGTCTCCACTAAACAGCTCCTCCCTACACCAAGGATAGAGAACTCTTGGAAACCGCATTTCCCTACATCCAGGTATCAGAGCTCCCATAAGCTGTGTCTCCTACACTCAGGATCCAGAAATCCCATACACTGCGTATGCCTCTTGCCAGGCTACAGAACACTTGGGAAGAGCTTCTCCCTATACCCAGATACAGAACATAGGTAAACTGCCTCTCTCTACATCCAGGTAACAGAGCTCCAATCAGCTGCGTCTGCAGCACTCAGCATCCAGAAAACCCGCATATAGCGAATGCCTAATTACCAGCTACAGAATTCCAGGAAACAGCTCCTCTCTACACCAAGAATGGAGAATTCCTGGAAACTGTGTCTCTCTACATCCAGGGAACAGAGCTTCCATACGCTGCCTCTCCTACACTCACTATGCAGCAATCCCATACACTGCGTATGCACATTTCCAGGCTACAGAACGCTTGGAAACAGCTTCTCCCTACACCCAGATGCAGAACTCAGGTAAACTGCCTCTCTCTCCATCCAGGTTACAGAACTCCCAGAAGCTGCGTCTGCTACCCTCAGCCTACAGAAAACCCGCATATAGCGAAAGCCTACTCCCAGGCTACAGAACTCTTGGAAACAGCTTCTCTCTACATTCAACATACAGAACTCCTGGAAATTGCATCTCTCTACACTTAGGTTACAGAACTCCCGTAAGTTGCATCTCCTACATAAGGATACAGCAAACCCGATGTAAGGAATGACTACATCCAGGATACAGGTCTCCACTAAACAGCTCCTCCCTACACCAAGGATAGAGAACTCTTGGAAACCGCATTTCCCTACATCCAGGTACCAGATCTCCCATAAGCTGTGTCTCCTACACTCAGGATCCAGAAATCCCATACACTGCGTATGCCTCTTGCCAGGCTACAGAACACTTGGGAAGAGCTTCTCCCTATACCCAGATACAGAACATAGGTAAACTGCCTCTCTCTACATCCAGGTAACAGAGCTCCAATCAGCTGCGTCTGCAGCACTCAGCATCCAGAAAACCCGCATATAGCGAATGCCTAATTACCAGCTACAGAATTCCAGGAAACAGCTCCTCTCTACACCAAGAATGGAGAATTCCTGGAAACTGTGTCTCTCTACATCCAGGGAACAGAGCTTCCATACGCTGCCTCTCCTACACTCACTATGCAGCAATCCCATACACTGCGTATGCACATTTCCAGGCTACAGAACGCTTGGAAACAGCTTCTCCCTACACCCAGATGCAGAACTCAGGTAAACTGCCTCTCTCTCCATCCAGGTTACAGAACTCCCAGAAGCTGCGTCCGCTACCCTCAGCCTACAGAAAACCCGCATATAGCGAAAGCCTACTCCCAGGCTACAGAACTCTTGGAAACAGCTTCTCTCTACATTCAACATACAGAACTCCTGGAAATTGCATCTCTCTACACTTAGGTTACAGAACTCCCGTAAGTTGCATCTCCTACATAAGGATACAGCAAACCCGATGTAAGGAATGACTACATCCAGGATACAGGTCTCCACTAAACAGCTCCTCCCTACACCAAGGATAGAGAACTCTTGGAAACCGCATTTCCCTACATCCAGGTACCAGAGCTCCCATAAGCTGTGTCTCCTACACTCAGGATCCAGAAATCCATACACTGCGTATGCCTCTTGCCAGGCTACAGAACACTTGGGAAGAGCTTCTCCCTATACCCAGATACAGAACATAGGTAAACTGCCTCTCTCTACATCCAGGTAACAGAGCTCCAATCAGCTGCGTCTGCAGCACTCAGCATACAGAAAACCCGCATATAGCGAATGCCTAATTACCAGCTACAGAATTCCAGGAAACAGCTCCTCTCTACACCAAGAATGGAGAATTCCTGGAAACTGTGTCTCTCTACATCCAGGGAACAGAGCTTCCATACGCTGCCTCTCCTACACTCACTATGCAGCAATCCCATACACTGCGTATGCACATTTCCAGGCTACAGAACGCTTGGAAACAGCTTCTCCCTACACCCAGATGCAGAACTCAGGTAAACTGCCTCTCTCTCCATCCAGGTTACAGAACTCCCAGAAGCTGCGTCCGCTACCCTCAGCCTACAGAAAACCCGCATATAGCGAAAGCCTACTCCCAGGCTACAGAACTCTTGGAAACAGCTTCTCTCTACATTCAACATACAGAACTCCTGGAAATTGCATCTCTCTACACTTAGGTTACAGAACTCCCGTAAGTTGCATCTCCTACATAAGGATACAGCAAACCCGATGTAAGGAATGACTACATCCAGGATACAGGTCTCCACTAAACAGCTCCTCCCTACACCAAGGATAGAGAACTCTTGGAAACCGCATTTCCCTACATCCAGGTACCAGAGCTCCCATAAGCTGTGTCTCCTACACTCAGGATCCAGAAATCCCATACACTGCGTATGCCTCTTGCCAGGCTACAGAACACTTGGGAAGAGCTTCTCCCTATACCCAGATACAGAACATAGGTAAACTGCCTCTCTCTACATCCAGGTAACAGAGCTCCAATCAGCTGCGTCTGCAGCACTCAGCATCCAGAAAACCCGCATATAGCGAATGCCTAATTACCAGCTACAGAATTCCAGGAAACAGCTCCTCTCTACACCAAGAATGGAGAATTCCTGGAAACTGTGTCTCTCTACATCCAGGGAACAGAGCTTCCATACGCTGCCTCTCCTACACTCACTATGCAGCAATCCCATACACTGCGTATGCACATTTCCAGGCTACAGAACGCTTGGAAACAGCTTCTCCCTACACCCAGATGCAGAACTCAGGTAAACTGCCTCTCTCTCCATCCAGGTTACAGAACTCCCAGAAGCTGCGTCCGCTACCCTCAGCCTACAGAAAACCCGCATATAGCGAAAGCCTACTCCCAGGCTACAGAACTCTTGGAAACAGCTTCTCTCTACATTCAACATACAGAACTCCTGGAAATTGCATCTCTCTACACTTAGGTTACAGAACTCCCGTAAGTTGCATCTCCTACATAAGGATACAGCAAACCCGATGTAAGGAATGACTACATCCAGGATACAGGTCTCCACTAAACAGCTCCTCCCTACACCAAGGATAGAGAACTCTTGGAAACCGCATTTCCCTACATCCAGGTACCAGAGCTCCCATAAGCTGTGTCTCCTACACTCAGGATCCAGAAATCCCATACACTGCGTATGCCTCTTGCCAGGCTACAGAACACTTGGGAAGAGCTTCTCCCTATACCCAGATACAGAACATAGGTAAACTGCCTCTCTCTACATCCAGGTAACAGAGCTCCAATCAGCTGCGTCTGCAGCACTCAGCATCCAGAAAACCCGCATATAGCGAATGCCTAATTACCAGCTACAGAATTCCAGGAAACAGCTCCTCTCTACACCAAGAATGGAGAATTCCTGGAAACTGTGTCTCTCTACATCCAGGGAACAGAGCTTCCATACGCTGCCTCTCCTACACTCACTATGCAGCAATCCCATACACTGCGTATGCACATTTCCAGGCTACAGAACGCTTGGAAACAGCTTCTCCCTACACCCAGATGCAGAACTCAGGTAAACTGCCTCTCTCTCCATCCAGGTTACAGAACTCCCAGAAGCTGCGTCTGCTACCCTCAGCCTACAGAAAACCCGCATATAGCGAAAGCCTACTCCCAGGCTACAGAACTCTTGGAAACAGCTTCTCTCTACATTCAACATACAGAACTCCTGGAAATTGCATCTCTCTACACTTAGGTTACAGAACTCCCGTAAGTTGCATCTCCTACATAAGGATACAGCAAACCCGATGTAAGGAATGACTACATCCAGGATACAGGTCTCCACTAAACAGCTCCTCCCTACACCAAGGATAGAGAACTCTTGGAAACCGCATTTCCCTACATCCAGGTACCAGAGCTCCCATAAGCTGTGTCTCCTACACTCAGGATCCAGAAATCCCATACACTGCGTATGCCTCTTGCCAGGCTACAGAACACTTGGGAAGAGCTTCTCCCTATACCCAGATACAGAACATAGGTAAACTGCCTCTCTCTACATCCAGGTAACAGAGCTCCAATCAGCTGCGTCTGCAGCACTCAGCATCCAGAAAACCCGCATATAGCGAATGCCCAATTACCAGCTACAGAATTCCAGGAAACAGCTCCTCTCTACACCAAGAATGGAGAATTCCTGGAAACTGTGTCTCTCTACATCCAGGGAACAGAGCTTCCATACGCTGCCTCTCCTACACTCACTATGCAGCAATCCCATACACTGCGTATGCACATTTCCAGGCTACAGAACGCTTGGAAACAGCTTCTCCCTACACCCAGATGCAGAACTCAGGTAAACTGCCTCTCTCTCCATCCAGGTTACAGAACTCCCAGAAGCTGCGTCCGCTACCCTCAGCCTACAGAAAACCCGCATATAGCGAAAGCCTACTCCCAGGCTACAGAACTCTTGGAAACAGCTTCTCTCTACATTCAACATACAGAACTCCTGGAAATTGCATCTCTCTACACTTAGGTTACAGAACTCCCGTAAGTTGCATCTCCTACATAAGGATACAGCAAACCCGATGTAAGGAATGACTACATCCAGGATACAGGTCTCCACTAAACAGCTCCTCCCTACACCAAGGATAGAGAACTCTTGGAAACCGCATTTCCCTACATCCAGGTACCAGAGCTCCCATAAGCTGTGTCTCCTACACTCAGGATCCAGAAATCCCATACACTGCGTATGCCTCTTGCCAGGCTACAGAACACTTGGGAAGAGCTTCTCCCTATACCCAGATACAGAACATAGGTAAACTGCCTCTCTCTACATCCAGGTAACAGAGCTCCAATCAGCTGCGTCTGCAGCACTCAGCATCCAGAAAACCCGCATATAGCGAATGCCTAATTACCAGCTACAGAATTCCAGGAAACAGCTCCTCTCTACACCAAGAATGGAGAATTCCTGGAAACTGTGTCTCTCTACATCCAGGGAACAGAGCTTCCATACGCTGCCTCTCCTACACTCACTATGCAGCAATCCCATACACTGCGTATGCACATTTCCAGGCTACAGAACGCTTGGAAACAGCTTCTCCCTACACCCAGATGCAGAACTCAGGTAAACTGCCTCTCTCTCCATCCAGGTTACAGAACTCCCAGAAGCTGCGTCCGCTACCCTCAGCCTACAGAAAACCCGCATATAGCGAAAGCCTACTCCCAGGCTACAGAACTCTTGGAAACAGCTTCTCTCTACATTCAACATACAGAACTCCTGGAAATTGCATCTCTCTACACTTAGGTTACAGAACTCCCGTAAGTTGCATCTCCTACATAAGGATACAGCAAACCCGATGTAAGGAATGACTACATCCAGGATACAGGTCTCCACTAAACAGCTCCTCCCTACACCAAGGATAGAGAACTCTTGGAAACCGCATTTCCCTACATCCAGGTACCAGAGCTCCCATAAGCTGTGTCTCCTACACTCAGGATCCAGAAATCCCATACACTGCGTATGCCTCTTGCCAGGCTACAGAACACTTGGGAAGAGCTTCTCCCTATACCCAGATACAGAACATAGGTAAACTGCCTCTCTCTACATCCAGGTAACAGAGCTCCAATCAGCTGCGTCTGCAGCACTCAGCATCCAGAAAACCCGCATATAGCGAATGCCTAATTACCAGCTACAGAATTCCAGGAAACAGCTCCTCTCTACACCAAGAATGGAGAATTCCTGGAAACTGTGTCTCTCTACATCCAGGGAACAGAGCTTCCATACGCTGCCTCTCCTACACTCACTATGCAGCAATCCCATACACTGCGTATGCACATTTCCAGGCTACAGAACGCTTGGAAACAGCTTCTCCCTACACCCAGATGCAGAACTCAGGTAAACTGCCTCTCTCTCCATCCAGGTTACAGAACTCCCAGAAGCTGCGTCCGCTACCCTCAGCCTACAGAAAACCCGCATATAGCAAAAGCCTACTCCCAGGCTACAGAACTCTTGGAAACAGCTTCTCTCTACATTCAACATACAGAACTCCTGGAAATTGCATCTCTCTACACTTAGGTTACAGAACTCCCGTAAGTTGCATCTCCTACATAAGGATACAGCAAACCCGATGTAAGGAATGACTACATCCAGGATACAGGTCTCCACTAAACAGCTCCTCCCTACACCAAGGATAGAGAACTCTTGGAAACCGCATTTCCCTACATCCAGGTACCAGAGCTCCCATAAGCTGTGTCTCCTACACTCAGGATCCAGAAATCCCATACACTGCGTATGCCTCTTGCCAGGCTACAGAACACTTGGAAAGAGCTTCTCCCTATACCCAGATACAGAGCATAGGTAAACTGCCTCTCTCTACATCCAGGTAACAGAGCTCCAATCAGCTGCGTCTGCAGCACTCAGCATACAGAAAACCCGCATATAGCGAATGCCCAATTACCAGCTACAGAATTCCAGGAAACAGCTCCTCTCTACACCAAGAATGGAGAATTCCTGGAAACTGTGTCTCTCTACATCCAGGGAACAGAGCTTCCATTCGCTGCCTCTCCTACACTCACTATGCAGCAATCCCATACACTGCGTATGCACATTTCCAGGCTACAGAACGCTTGGAAACAGCTTCTCCCTACACCCAGATGCAGAACTCAGGTAAACTGCCTCTCTCTCCATCCAGGTTACAGAACTCCCAGAAGCTGCGTCCGCTACCCTCAGCCTACAGAAAACCCGCATATAGCGAAAGCCTACTCCCAGGCTACAGAACTCTTGGAAACAGCTTCTCTCTACATTCAACATACAGAACTCCTGGAAATTGCATCTCTCTACACTTAGGTTACAGAACTCCCGTAAGTTGCATCTCCTACATAAGGATACAGCAAACCCGATGTAAGGAATGACTACATCCAGGATACAGGTCTCCACTAAACAGCTCCTCCCTACACCAAGGATAGAGAACTCTTGGAAACCGCATTTCCCTACATCCAGGTACCAGAGCTCCCATAAGCTGTGTCTCCTACACTCAGGATCCAGAAATCCCATACACTGCGTATGCCTCTTGCCAGGCTACAGAACACTTGGAAAGAGCTTCTCCCTATACCCAGATACAGAACATAGGTAAACTGCCTCTCTCTACATCCAGGTAACAGAGCTCCAATCAGCTGCGTCTGCAGCACTCAGCATCCAGAAAACCCGCATATAGCGAATGCCCAATTACCAGCTACAGAATTCCAGGAAACAGCTCCTCTCTACACCAAGAATGGAGAATTCCTGGAAACTGTGTCTCTCTACATCCAGGGAACAGAGCTTCCATACGCTGCCTCTCCTACACTCACTATGCAGCAATCCCATACACTGCGTATGCACATTTCCAGGCTACAGAACGCTTGGAAACAGCTTCTCCCTACACCCAGATGCAGAACTCAGGTAAACTGCCTCTCTCTCCATCCAGGTTACAGAACTCCCAGAAGCTGCGTCCGCTACCCTCAGCCTACAGAAAACCCGCATATAGCGAAAGCCTACTCCCAGGCTACAGAACTCTTGGAAACAGCTTCTCTCTACATTCAACATACAGAACTCCTGGAAATTGCATCTCTCTACACTTAGGTTACAGAACTCCCGTAAGTTGCATCTCCTACATAAGGATACAGCAAACCCGATGTAAGGAATGACTACATCCAGGATACAGGTCTCCACTAAACAGCTCCTCCCTACACCAAGGATAGAGAACTCTTGGAAACCGCATTTCCCTACATCCAGGTACCAGAGCTCCCATAAGCTGTGTCTCCTACACTCAGGATCCAGAAATCCCATACACTGCGTATGCCTCTTGCCAGGCTACAGAACACTTGGGAAGAGCTTCTCCCTATACCCAGATACAGAACATAGGTAAACTGCCTCTCTCTACATCCAGGTAACAGAGCTCCAATCAGCTGCGTCTGCAGCACTCAGCATCCAGAAAACCCGCATATAGCGAATGCCTAATTACCAGCTACAGAATTCCAGGAAACAGCTCCTCTCTACACCAAGAATGGAGAATTCCTGGAAACTGTGTCTCTCTACATCCAGGGAACAGAGCTTTCATACGCTGCCTCTCCTACACTCACTATGCAGCAATCCCATACACTGCGTATGCACATTTCCAGGCTACAGAACGCTTGGAAACAGCTTCTCCCTACACCCAGATGCAGAACTCAGGTAAACTGCCTCTCTCTCCATCCAGGTTACAGAACTCCCAGAAGCTGCGTCCGCTACCCTCAGCCTACAGAAAACCCGCATATAGCGAAAGCCTACTCCCAGGCTACAGAACTCTTGGAAACAGCTTCTCTCTACATTCAACATACAGAACTCCTGGAAATTGCATCTCTCTACACTTAGGTTACAGAACTCCCGTAAGTTGCATCTCCTACATAAGGATACAGCAAACCCGATGTAAGGAATGACTACATCCAGGATACAGGTCTCCACTAAACAGCTCCTCCCTACACCAAGGATAGAGAACTCTTGGAAACCGCATTTCCCTACATCCAGGTACCAGAGCTCCCATAAGCTGTGTCTCCTACACTCAGGATCCAGAAATCCCATACACTGCGTATGCCTCTTGCCAGGCTACAGAACACTTGGAAAGAGCTTCTCCCTATACCCAGATACAGAGCATAGGTAAACTGCCTCTCTCTACATCCAGGTAACAGAGCTCCAATCAGCTGCGTCTGCAGCACTCAGCATCCAGAAAACCCGCATATAGCGAATGCCCAATTACCAGCTACAGAATTCCAGGAAACAGCTCCTCTCTACACCAAGAATGGAGAATTCCTGGAAACTGTGTCTCTCTACATCCAGGGAACAGAGCTTCCATTCGCTGCCTCTCCTACACTCACTATGCAGCAATCCCATACACTGCGTATGCACATTTCCAGGCTACAGAACGCTTGGAAACAGCTTCTCCCTACACCCAGATGCAGAACTCAGGTAAACTGCCTCTCTCTCCATCCAGGTTACAGAACTCCCAGAAGCTGCGTCCGCTACCCTCAGCCTACAGAAAACCCGCATATAGCGAAAGCCTACTCCCAGGCTACAGAACTCTTGGAAACAGCTTCTCTCTACATTCAACATACAGAACTCCTGGAAATTGCATCTCTCTACACTTAGGTTACAGAACTCCCGTAAGTTGCATCTCCTACATAAGGATACAGCAAACCCGATGTAAGGAATGACTACATCCAGGATACAGGTCTCCACTAAACAGCTCCTCCCTACACCAAGGATAGAGAACTCTTGGAAACCGCATTTCCCTACATCCAGGTACCAGAGCTCCCATAAGCTGTGTCTCCTACACTCAGGATCCAGAAATCCCATACACTGCGTATGCCTCTTGCCAGGCTACAGAACACTTGGAAAGAGCTTCTCCCTATACCCAGATACAGAACATAGGTAAACTGCCTCTCTCTACATCCAGGTAACAGAGCTCCAATCAGCTGCGTCTGCAGCACTCAGCATCCAGAAAACCCGCATATAGCGAATGCCCAATTACCAGCTACAGAATTCCAGGAAACAGCTCCTCTCTACACCAAGAATGGAGAATTCCTGGAAACTGTGTCTCTCTACATCCAGGGAACAGAGCTTCCATACGCTGCCTCTCCTACACTCACTATGCAGCAATCCCATACACTGCGTATGCACATTTCCAGGCTACAGAACGCTTGGAAACAGCTTCTCCCTACACCCAGATGCAGAACTCAGGTAAACTGCCTCTCTCTCCATCCAGGTTACAGAACTCCCAGAAGCTGCGTCCGCTACCCTCAGCCTACAGAAAACCCGCATATAGCGAAAGCCTACTCCCAGGCTACAGAACTCTTGGAAACAGCTTCTCTCTACATTCAACATACAGAACTCCTGGAAATTGCATCTCTCTACACTTAGGTTACAGAACTCCCGTAAGTTGCATCTCCTACATAAGGATACAGCAAACCCGATGTAAGGAATGACTACATCCAGGATACAGGTCTCCACTAAACAGCTCCTCCCTACACCAAGGATAGAGAACTCTTGGAAACCGCATTTCCCTACATCCAGGTACCAGAGCTCCCATAAGCTGTGTCTCCTACACTCAGGATCCAGAAATCCCATACACTGCGTATGCCTCTTGCCAGGCTACAGAACACTTGGGAAGAGCTTCTCCCTATACCCAGATACAGAACATAGGTAAACTGCCTCTCTCTACATCCAGGTAACAGAGCTCCAATCAGCTGCGTCTGCAGCACTCAGCATCCAGAAAACCCGCATATAGCGAATGCCTAATTACCAGCTACAGAATTCCAGGAAACAGCTCCTCTCTACACCAAGAATGGAGAATTCCTGGAAACTGTGTCTCTCTACATCCAGGGAACAGAGCTTCCATACGCTGCCTCTCCTACACTCACTATGCAGCAATCCCATACACTGCGTATGCACATTTCCAGGCTACAGAACGCTTGGAAACAGCTTCTCCCTACACCCAGATGCAGAACTCAGGTAAACTGCCTCTCTCTCCATCCAGGTTACAGAACTCCCAGAAGCTGCGTCCGCTACCCTCAGCCTACAGAAAACCCGCATATAGCGAAAGCCTACTCCCAGGCTACAGAACTCTTGGAAACAGCTTCTCTCTACATTCAACATACAGAACTCCTGGAAATTGCATCTCTCTACACTTAGGTTACAGAACTCCCGTAAGTTGCATCTCCTACATAAGGATACAGCAAACCCGATGTAAGGAATGACTACATCCAGGATACAGGTCTCCACTAAACAGCTCCTCCCTACACCAAGGATAGAGAACTCTTGGAAACCGCATTTCCCTACATCCAGGTACCAGAGCTCCCATAAGCTGTGTCTCCTACACTCAGGATCCAGAAATCCCATACACTGCGTATGCCTCTTGCCAGGCTACAGAACACTTGGGAAGAGCTTCTCCCTATACCCAGATACAGAACATAGGTAAACTGCCTCTCTCTACATCCAGGTAACAGAGCTCCAATCAGCTGCGTCTGCAGCACTCAGCATCCAGAAAACCCGCATATAGCGAATGCCTAATTACCAGCTACAGAATTCCAGGAAACAGCTCCTCTCTACACCAAGAATGGAGAATTCCTGGAAACTGTGTCTCTCTACATCCAGGGAACAGAGCTTCCATACGCTGCCTCTCCTACACTCACTATGCAGCAATCCCATACACTGCGTATGCACATTTCCAGGCTACAGAACGCTTGGAAACAGCTTCTCCCTACACCCAGATGCAGAACTCAGGTAAACTGCCTCTCTCTCCATCCAGGTTACAGAACTCCCAGAAGCTGCGTCCGCTACCCTCAGCCTACAGAAAACCCGCATATAGCGAAAGCCTACTCCCAGGCTACAGAACTCTTGGAAACAGCTTCTCTCTACATTCAACATACAGAACTCCTGGAAATTGCATCTCTCTACACTTAGGTTACAGAACTCCCGTAAGTTGCATCTCCTACATAAGGATACAGCAAACCCGATGTAAGGAATGACTACATCCAGGATACAGGTCTCCACTAAACAGCACCTCCCTACACCAAGGATAGAGAACTCTTGGAAACCGCATTTCCCTACATCCAGGTATCAGAGCTCCCATAAGCTGTGTCTCCTACACTCAGGATCCAGAAATCCCATACACTGCGTATGCCTCTTGCCAGGCTACAGAACACTTGGGAAGAGCTTCTCCCTATACCCAGATACAGAACATAGGTAAACTGCCTCTCTCTACATCCAGGTAACAGAGCTCCAATCAGCTGCGTCTGCAGCACTCAGCATCCAGAAAACCCGCATATAGCGAATGCCTAATTACCAGCTACAGAATTCCAGGAAACAGCTCCTCTCTACACCAAGAATGGAGAATTCCTGGAAACTGTGTCTCTCTACATCCAGGGAACAGAGCTTCCATACGCTGCCTCTCCTACACTCACTATGCAGCAATCCCATACACTGCGTATGCACATTTCCAGGCTACAGAACGCTTGGAAACAGCTTCTCCCTACACCCAGATGCAGAACTCAGGTAAACTGCCTCTCTCTCCATCCAGGTTACAGAACTCCCAGAAGCTGCGTCTGCTACCCTCAGCCTACAGAAAACCCGCATATAGCGAAAGCCTACTCCCAGGCTACAGAACTCTTGGAAACAGCTTCTCTCTACATTCAACATACAGAACTCCTGGAAATTGCATCTCTCTACACTTAGGTTACAGAACTCCCGTAAGTTGCATCTCCTACATAAGGATACAGCAAACCCGATGTAAGGAATGACTACATCCAGGATACAGGTCTCCACTAAACAGCTCCTCCCTACACCAAGGATAGAGAACTCTTGGAAACCGCATTTCCCTACATCCAGGTACCAGATCTCCCATAAGCTGTGTCTCCTACACTCAGGATCCAGAAATCCCATACACTGCGTATGCCTCTTGCCAGGCTACAGAACACTTGGGAAGAGCTTCTCCCTATACCCAGATACAGAACATAGGTAAACTGCCTCTCTCTACATCCAGGTAACAGAGCTCCAATCAGCTGCGTCTGCAGCACTCAGCATACAGAAAACCCGCATATAGCGAATGCCTAATTACCAGCTACAGAATTCCAGGAAACAGCTCCTCTCTACACCAAGAATGGAGAATTCCTGGAAACTGTGTCTCTCTACATCCAGGGAACAGAGCTTCCATACGCTGCCTCTCCTACACTCACTATGCAGCAATCCCATACACTGCGTATGCACATTTCCAGGCTACAGAACGCTTGGAAACAGCTTCTCCCTACACCCAGATGCAGAACTCAGGTAAACTGCCTCTCTCTCCATCCAGGTTACAGAACTCCCAGAAGCTGCGTCCGCTACCCTCAGCCTACAGAAAACCCGCATATAGCGAAAGCCTACTCCCAGGCTACAGAACTCTTGGAAACAGCTTCTCTCTACATTCAACATACAGAACTCCTGGAAATTGCATCTCTCTACACTTAGGTTACAGAACTCCCGTAAGTTGCATCTCCTACATAAGGATACAGCAAACCCGATGTAAGGAATGACTACATCCAGGATACAGGTCTCCACTAAACAGCTCCTCCCTACACCAAGGATAGAGAACTCTTGGAAACCGCATTTCCCTACATCCAGGTACCAGAGCTCCCATAAGCTGTGTCTCCTACACTCAGGATCCAGAAATCCCATACACTGCGTATGCCTCTTGCCAGGCTACAGAACACTTGGGAAGAGCTTCTCCCTATACCCAGATACAGAACATAGGTAAACTGCCTCTCTCTACATCCAGGTAACAGAGCTCCAATCAGCTGCGTCTGCAGCACTCAGCATCCAGAAAACCCGCATATAGCGAATGCCTAATTACCAGCTACAGAATTCCAGGAAACAGCTCCTCTCTACACCAAGAATGGAGAATTCCTGGAAACTGTGTCTCTCTACATCCAGGGAACAGAGCTTCCATACGCTGCCTCTCCTACACTCACTATGCAGCAATCCCATACACTGCGTATGCACATTTCCAGGCTACAGAACGCTTGGAAACAGCTTCTCCCTACACCCAGATGCAGAACTCAGGTAAACTGCCTCTCTCTCCATCCAGGTTACAGAACTCCCAGAAGCTGCGTCCGCTACCCTCAGCCTACAGAAAACCCGCATATAGCGAAAGCCTACTCCCAGGCTACAGAACTCTTGGAAACAGCTTCTCTCTACATTCAACATACAGAACTCCTGGAAATTGCATCTCTCTACACTTAGGTTACAGAACTCCCGTAAGTTGCATCTCCTACATAAGGATACAGCAAACCCGATGTAAGGAATGACTACATCCAGGATACAGGTCTCCACTAAACAGCTCCTCCCTACACCAAGGATAGAGAACTCTTGGAAACCGCATTTCCCTACATCCAGGTACCAGAGCTCCCATAAGCTGTGTCTCCTACACTCAGGATCCAGAAATCCCATACACTGCGTATGCCTCTTGCCAGGCTACAGAACACTTGGGAAGAGCTTCTCCCTATACCCAGATACAGAACATAGGTAAACTGCCTCTCTCTACATCCAGGTAACAGAGCTCCAATCAGCTGCGTCTGCAGCACTCAGCATCCAGAAAACCCGCATATAGCGAATGCCTAATTACCAGCTACAGAATTCCAGGAAACAGCTCCTCTCTACACCAAGAATGGAGAATTCCTGGAAACTGTGTCTCTCTACATCCAGGGAACAGAGCTTCCATACGCTGCCTCTCCTACACTCACTATGCAGCAATCCCATACACTGCGTATGCACATTTCCAGGCTACAGAACGCTTGGAAACAGCTTCTCCCTACACCCAGATGCAGAACTCAGGTAAACTGCCTCTCTCTCCATCCAGGTTACAGAACTCCCAGAAGCTGCGTCCGCTACCCTCAGCCTACAGAAAACCCGCATATAGCGAAAGCCTACTCCCAGGCTACAGAACTCTTGGAAACAGCTTCTCTCTACATTCAACATACAGAACTCCTGGAAATTGCATCTCTCTACACTTAGGTTACAGAACTCCCGTAAGTTGCATCTCCTACATAAGGATACAGCAAACCCGATGTAAGGAATGACTACATCCAGGATACAGGTCTCCACTAAACAGCTCCTCCCTACACCAAGGATAGAGAACTCTTGGAAACCGCATTTCCCTACATCCAGGTACCAGAGCTCCCATAAGCTGTGTCTCCTACACTCAGGATCCAGAAATCCCATACACTGCGTATGCCTCTTGCCAGGCTACAGAACACTTGGGAAGAGCTTCTCCCTATACCCAGATACAGAACATAGGTAAACTGCCTCTCTCTACATCCAGGTAACAGAGCTCCAATCAGCTGCGTCTGCAGCACTCAGCATCCAGAAAACCCGCATATAGCGAATGCCTAATTACCAGCTACAGAATTCCAGGAAACAGCTCCTCTCTACACCAAGAATGGAGAATTCCTGGAAACTGTGTCTCTCTACATCCAGGGAACAGAGCTTCCATACGCTGCCTCTCCTACACTCACTATGCAGCAATCCCATACACTGCGTATGCACATTTCCAGGCTACAGAACGCTTGGAAACAGCTTCTCCCTACACCCAGATGCAGAACTCAGGTAAACTGCCTCTCTCTCCATCCAGGTTACAGAACTCCCAGAAGCTGCGTCCGCTACCCTCAGCCTACAGAAAACCCGCATATAGCGAAAGCCTACTCCCAGGCTACAGAACTCTTGGAAACAGCTTCTCTCTACATTCAACATACAGAACTCCTGGAAATTGCATCTCTCTACACTTAGGTTACAGAACTCCCGTAAGTTGCATCTCCTACATAAGGATACAGCAAACCCGATGTAAGGAATGACTACATCCAGGATACAGGTCTCCACTAAACAGCTCCTCCCTACACCAAGGATAGAGAACTCTTGGAAACCGCATTTCCCTACATCCAGGTACCAGAGCTCCCATAAGCTGTGTCTCCTACACTCAGGATCCAGAAATCCCATACACTGCGTATGCCTCTTGCCAGGCTACAGAACACTTGGGAAGAGCTTCTCCCTATACCCAGATACAGAACATAGGTAAACTGCCTCTCTCTACATCCAGGTAACAGAGCTCCAATCAGCTGCGTCTGCAGCACTCAGCATCCAGAAAACCCGCATATAGCGAATGCCTAATTACCAGCTACAGAATTCCAGGAAACAGCTCCTCTCTACACCAAGAATGGAGAATTCCTGGAAACTGTGTCTCTCTACATCCAGGGAACAGAGCTTCCATACGCTGCCTCTCCTACACTCACTATGCAGCAATCCCATACACTGCGTATGCACATTTCCAGGCTACAGAACGCTTGGAAACAGCTTCTCCCTACACCCAGATGCAGAACTCAGGTAAACTGCCTCTCTCTCCATCCAGGTTACAGAACTCCCAGAAGCTGCGTCCGCTACCCTCAGCCTACAGAAAACCCGCATATAGCGAAAGCCTACTCCCAGGCTACAGAACTCTTGGAAACAGCTTCTCTCTACATTCAACATACAGAACTCCTGGAAATTGCATCTCTCTACACTTAGGTTACAGAACTCCCGTAAGTTGCATCTCCTACATAAGGATACAGCAAACCCGATGTAAGGAATGACTACATCCAGGATACAGGTCTCCACTAAACAGCTCCTCCCTACACCAAGGATAGAGAACTCTTGGAAACCGCATTTCCCTACATCCAGGTACCAGAGCTCCCATAAGCTGTGTCTCCTACACTCAGGATCCAGAAATCCCATACACTGCGTATGCCTCTTGCCAGGCTACAGAACACTTGGGAAGAGCTTCTCCCTATACCCAGATACAGAACATAGGTAAACTGCCTCTCTCTACATCCAGGTAACAGAGCTCCAATCAGCTGCGTCTGCAGCACTCAGCATCCAGAAAACCCGCATATAGCGAATGCCTAATTACCAGCTACAGAATTCCAGGAAACAGCTCCTCTCTACACCAAGAATGGAGAATTCCTGGAAACTGTGTCTCTCTACATCCAGGGAACAGAGCTTCCATACGCTGCCTCTCCTACACTCACTATGCAGCAATCCCATACACTGCGTATGCACATTTCCAGGCTACAGAACGCTTGGAAACAGCTTCTCCCTACACCCAGATGCAGAACTCAGGTAAACTGCCTCTCTCTCCATCCAGGTTACAGAACTCCCAGAAGCTGCGTCCGCTACCCTCAGCCTACAGAAAACCCGCATATAGCGAAAGCCTACTCCCAGGCTACAGAACTCTTGGAAACAGCTTCTCTCTACATTCAACATACAGAACTCCTGGAAATTGCATCTCTCTACACTTAGGTTACAGAACTCCCATAAGTTGCATCTCCTACATAAGGATACAGCAAACCCGATGTAAGGAATGACTACATCCAGGATACAGGTCTCCACTAAACAGCTCCTCCCTACACCAAGGATAGAGAACTCTTGGAAACCGCATTTCCCTACATCCAGGTGTCAGAGCTCCCATAAGCTGTGTCTCCTACACTCAGGATCCAGAAATCCCATACACTGCGTATGCCTCTTGCCAGGCTACAGAACACTTGGAAAGAGCTTCTCCCTATACCCAGATACAGAACATAGGTAAACTGCCTCTCTCTACATCCAGGTAACAGAGCTCCAATCAGCTGCGTCTGCAGCACTCAGCATCCAGAAAACCCGCATATAGCGAATGCCTAATTACCAGCTACAGAATTCCAGGAAACAGCTCCTCTCTACACCAAGAATGGAGAATTCCTGGAAACTGTGTCTCTCTACATCCAGGGAACAGAGCTTCCATACGCTGCCTCTCCTACACTCACTATGCAGCAATCCCATACACTGCGTATGCACATTTCCAGGCTACAGAACGCTTGGAAACAGCTTCTCCCTACACCCAGATGCAGAACTCAGGTAAACTGCCTCTCTCTCCATCCAGGTTACAGAACTCCCAGAAGCTGCGTCCGCTACCCTCAGCCTACAGAAAACCCGCATATAGCGAAAGCCTACTCCCAGGCTACAGAACTCTTGGAAACAGCTTCTCTCTACATTCAACATACAGAACTCCTGGAAATTGCATCTCTCTACACTTAGGTTACAGAACTCCCGTAAGTTGCATCTCCTACATAAGGATACAGCAAACCCGATGTAAGGAATGACTACATCCAGGATACAGGTCTCCACTAAACAGCTCCTCCCTACACCAAGGATAGAGAACTCTTGGAAACCGCATTTCCCTACATCCAGGTACCAGAGCTCCCATAAGCTGTGTCTCCTACACTCAGGATCCAGAAATCCCATACACTGCGTATGCCTCTTGCCAGGCTACAGAACACTTGGGAAGAGCTTCTCCCTATACCCAGATACAGAACATAGGTAAACTGCCTCTCTCTACATCCAGGTAACAGAGCTCCAATCAGCTGCGTCTGCAGCACTCAGCATCCAGAAAACCCGCATATAGCGAATGCCTAATTACCAGCTACAGAATTCCAGGAAACAGCTCCTCTCTACACCAAGAATGGAGAATTCCTGGAAACTGTGTCTCTCTACATCCAGGGAACAGAGCTTCCATACGCTGCCTCTCCTACACTCACTATGCAGCAATCCCATACACTGCGTATGCACATTTCCAGGCTACAGAACGCTTGGAAACAGCTTCTCCCTACACCCAGATGCAGAACTCAGGTAAACTGCCTCTCTCTCCATCCAGGTTACAGAACTCCCAGAAGCTGCGTCTGCTACCCTCAGCCTACAGAAAACCCGCATATAGCGAAAGCCTACTCCCAGGCTACAGAACTCTTGGAAACAGCTTCTCTCTACATTCAACATACAGAACTCCTGGAAATTGCATCTCTCTACACTTAGGTTACAGAACTCCCGTAAGTTGCATCTCCTACATAAGGATACAGCAAACCCGATGTAAGGAATGACTACATCCAGGATACAGGTCTCCACTAAACAGCTCCTCCCTACACCAAGGATAGAGAACTCTTGGAAACCGCATTTCCCTACATCCAGGTACCAGAGCTCCCATAAGCTGTGTCTCCTACACTCAGGATCCAGAAATCCCATACACTGCGTATGCCTCTTGCCAGGCTACAGAACACTTGGGAAGAGCTTCTCCCTATACCCAGATACAGAACATAGGTAAACTGCCTCTCTCTACATCCAGGTAACAGAGCTCCAATCAGCTGCGTCTGCAGCACTCAGCATCCAGAAAACCCGCATATAGCGAATGCCTAATTACCAGCTACAGAATTCCAGGAAACAGCTCCTCTCTACACCAAGAATGGAGAATTCCTGGAAACTGTGTCTCTCTACATCCAGGGAACAGAGCTTCCATACGCTGCCTCTCCTACACTCACTATGCAGCAATCCCATACACTGCGTATGCACATTTCCAGGCTACAGAACGCTTGGAAACAGCTTCTCCCTACACCCAGATGCAGAACTCAGGTAAACTGCCTCTCTCTCCATCCAGGTTACAGAACTCCCAGAAGCTGCGTCCGCTACCCTCAGCCTACAGAAAACCCGCATATAGCGAAAGCCTACTCCCAGGCTACAGAACTCTTGGAAACAGCTTCTCTCTACATTCAACATACAGAACTCCTGGAAATTGCATCTCTCTACACTTAGGTTACAGAACTCCCGTAAGTTGCATCTCCTACATAAGGATACAGCAAACCCGATGTAAGGAATGACTACATCCAGGATACAGGTCTCCACTAAACAGCTCCTCCCTACACCAAGGATAGAGAACTCTTGGAAACCGCATTTCCCTACATCCAGGTACCAGAGCTCCCATAAGCTGTGTCTCCTACACTCAGGATCCAGAAATCCCATACACTGCGTATGCCTCTTGCCAGGCTACAGAACACTTGGGAAGAGCTTCTCCCTATACCCAGATACAGAACATAGGTAAACTGCCTCTCTCTACATCCAGGTAACAGAGCTCCAATCAGCTGCGTCTGCAGCACTCAGCATCCAGAAAACCCGCATATAGCGAATGCCTAATTACCAGCTACAGAATTCCAGGAAACAGCTCCTCTCTACACCAAGAATGGAGAATTCCTGGAAACTGTGTCTCTCTACATCCAGGGAACAGAGCTTCCATACGCTGCCTCTCCTACACTCACTATGCAGCAATCCCATACACTGCGTATGCACATTTCCAGGCTACAGAACGCTTGGAAACAGCTTCTCCCTACACCCAGATGCAGAACTCAGGTAAACTGCCTCTCTCTCCATCCAGGTTACAGAACTCCCAGAAGCTGCGTCTGCTACCCTCAGCCTACAGAAAACCCGCATATAGCGAAAGCCTACTCCCAGGCTACAGAACTCTTGGAAACAGCTTCTCTCTACATTCAACATACAGAACTCCTGGAAATTGCATCTCTCTACACTTAGGTTACAGAACTCCCGTAAGTTGCATCTCCTACATAAGGATACAGCAAACCCGATGTAAGGAATGACTACATCCAGGATACAGGTCTCCACTAAACAGCTCCTCCCTACACCAAGGATAGAGAACTCTTGGAAACCGCATTTCCCTACATCCAGGTACCAGAGCTCCCATAAGCTGTGTCTCCTACACTCAGGATCCAGAAATCCCATACACTGCGTATGCCTCTTGCCAGGCTACAGAACACTTGGGAAGAGCTTCTCCCTATACCCAGATACAGAACATAGGTAAACTGCCTCTCTCTACATCCAGGTAACAGAGCTCCAATCAGCTGCGTCTGCAGCACTCAGCATCCAGAAAACCCGCATATAGCGAATGCCTAATTACCAGCTACAGAATTCCAGGAAACAGCTCCTCTCTACACCAAGAATGGAGAATTCCTGGAAACTGTGTCTCTCTACATCCAGGGAACAGAGCTTCCATACGCTGCCTCTCCTACACTCACTATGCAGCAATCCCATACACTGCGTATGCACATTTCCAGGCTACAGAACGCTTGGAAACAGCTTCTCCCTACACCCAGATGCAGAACTCAGGTAAACTGCCTCTCTCTCCATCCAGGTTACAGAACTCCCAGAAGCTGCGTCCGCTACCCTCAGCCTACAGAAAACCCGCATATAGCGAAAGCCTACTCCCAGGCTACAGAACTCTTGGAAACAGCTTCTCTCTACATTCAACATACAGAACTCCTGGAAATTGCATCTCTCTACACTTAGGTTACAGAACTCCCGTAAGTTGCATCTCCTACATAAGGATACAGCAAACCCGATGTAAGGAATGACTACATCCAGGATACAGGTCTCCACTAAACAGCTCCTCCCTACACCAAGGATAGAGAACTCTTGGAAACCGCATTTCCCTACATCCAGGTATCAGAGCTCCCATAAGCTGTGTCTCCTACACTCAGGATCCAGAAATCCCATACACTGCGTATGCCTCTTGCCAGGCTACAGAACACTTGGGAAGAGCTTCTCCCTATACCCAGATACAGAACATAGGTAAACTGCCTCTCTCTACATCCAGGTAACAGAGCTCCAATCAGCTGCGTCTGCAGCACTCAGCATACAGAAAACCCGCATATAGCGAATGCCTAATTACCAGCTACAGAATTCCAGGAAACAGCTCCTCTCTACACCAAGAATGGAGAATTCCTGGAAACTGTGTCTCTCTACATCCAGGGAACAGAGCTTCCATACGCTGCCTCTCCTACACTCACTATGCAGCAATCCCATACACTGCGTATGCACATTTCCAGGCTACAGAACGCTTGGAAACAGCTTCTCCCTACACCCAGATGCAGAACTCAGGTAAACTGCCTCTCTCTCCATCCAGGTTACAGAACTCCCAGAAGCTGCGTCCGCTACCCTCAGCCTACAGAAAACCCGCATATAGCGAAAGTCTACTCCCAGGCTACAGAACTCTTGGAAACAGCTTCTCTCTACATTAAACATACAGAACTCCTGGAAATTGCATCTCTCTACACTTAGGTTACAGAACTCCCGTAAGTTGCATCTCCTACATAAGGATACAGCAAACCCGATGTAAGGAATGACTACATCCAGGATACAGGTCTCCACTAAACAGCTCCTCCCTACACCAAGGATAGAGAACTCTTGGAAACCGCATTTCCCTACATCCAGGTACCAGAGCTCCCATAAGCTGTGTCTCCTACACTCAGGATCCAGAAATCCCATACACTGCGTATACCTCTTGCCAGGCTACAGAACACTTGGAAAGAGCTTCTCCCTATACCCAGATACAGAACATAGGAAAACTGCCTCTCTCTACATCCAGGTAACAGAGCTCCAATCAGCTGCGTCTGCAGCACTCAGCATCCAGAAAACCCGCATATAGCGAATGCCCAATTACCAGCTACAGAATTCCAGGAAACAGCTCCTCTCTACACCAAGAATGGAGAATTCCTGGAAACTGTGTCTCTCTACATCCAGGGAACAGAGCTTCCATACGCTGCCTCTCCTACACTCACTATGCAGCAATCCCATACACTGCGTATGCACATTTCCAGGCTACAGAACGCTTGGAAACAGCTTCTCCCTACACCCAGATGCAGAACTCAGGTAAACTGCCTCTCTCTCCATCCAGGTTACAGAACTCCCAGAAGCTGCGTCCGCTACCCTCAGCCTACAGAAAACCCGCATATAGCGAAAGCCTACTCCCAGGCTACAGAACTCTTGGAAACAGCTTCTCTCTACATTCAACATACAGAACTCCTGGAAATTGCATCTCTCTACACTTAGGTTACAGAACTCCCATAAGTTGCATCTCCTACATAAGGATACAGCAAACCCGATGTAAGGAATGACTACATCCAGGATACAGGTCTCCACTAAACAGCTCCTCCCTACACCAAGGATAGAGAACTCTTGGAAACCGCATTTCCCTACATCCAGGTACCAGAGCTCCCATAAGCTGTGTCTCCTACACTCAGGATCCAGAAATCCCATACACTGCGTATGCCTCTTGCCAGGCTACAGAACACTTGGGAAGAGCTTCTCCCTATACCCAGATACAGAACATAGGTAAACTGCCTCTCTCTACATCCAGGTAACAGAGCTCCAATCAGCTGCGTCTGCAGCACTCAGCATACAGAAAACCCGCATATAGCGAATGCCTAATTACCAGCTACAGAATTCCAGGAAACAGCTCCTCTCTACACCAAGAATGGAGAATTCCTGGAAACTGTGTCTCTCTACATCCAGGGAACAGAGCTTCCATACGCTGCCTCTCCTACACTCACTATGCAGCAATCCCATACACTGCGTATGCACATTTCCAGGCTACAGAACGCTTGGAAACAGCTTCTCCCTACACCCAGATGCAGAACTCAGGTAAACTGCCTCTCTCTCCATCCAGGTTACAGAACTCCCAGAAGCTGCGTCCGCTACCCTCAGCCTACAGAAAACCCGCATATAGCGAAAGCCTACTCCCAGGCTACAGAACTCTTGGAAACAGCTTCTCTCTACATTCAACATACAGAACTCCTGGAAATTGCATCTCTCTACACTTAGGTTACAGAACTCCCGTAAGTTGCATCTCCTACATAAGGATACAGCAAACCCGATGTAAGGAATGACTACATCCAGGATACAGGTCTCCACTAAACAGCTCCTCCCTACACCAAGGATAGAGAACTCTTGGAAACCGCATTTCCCTACATCCAGGTATCAGAGCTCCCATAAGCTGTGTCTCCTACACTCAGGATCCAGAAATCCCATACACTGCGTATGCCTCTTGCCAGGCTACAGAACACTTGGGAAGAGCTTCTCCCTATACCCAGATACAGAACATAGGTAAACTGCCTCTCTCTACATCCAGGTAACAGAGCTCCAATCAGCTGCGTCTGCAGCACTCAGCATCCAGAAAACCCGCATATAGCGAATGCCTAATTACCAGCTACAGAATTCCAGGAAACAGCTCCTCTCTACACCAAGAATGGAGAATTCCTGGAAACTGTGTCTCTCTACATCCAGGGAACAGAGCTTCCATACGCTGCCTCTCCTACACTCACTATGCAGCAATCCCATACACTGCGTATGCACATTTCCAGGCTACAGAACGCTTGGAAACAGCTTCTCCCTACACCCAGATGCAGAACTCAGGTAAACTGCCTCTCTCTCCATCCAGGTTACAGAACTCCCAGAAGCTGCGTCCGCTACCCTCAGCCTACAGAAAACCCGCATATAGCGAAAGTCTACTCCCAGGCTACAGAACTCTTGGAAACAGCTTCTCTCTACATTCAACATACAGAACTCCTGGAAATTGCATCTCTCTACACTTAGGTTACAGAACTCCCGTAAGTTGCATCTCCTACATAAGGATACAGCAAACCCGATGTAAGGAATGACTACATCCAGGATACAGGTCTCCACTAAACAGCTCCTCCCTACACCAAGGATAGAGAACTCTTGGAAACCGCATTTCCCTACATCCAGGTACCAGAGCTCCCATAAGCTGTGTCTCCTACACTCAGGATCCAGAAATCCCATACACTGCGTATGCCTCTTGCCAGGCTACAGAACACTTGGGAAGAGCTTCTCCCTATACCCAGATACAGAACATAGGTAAACTGCCTCTCTCTACATCCAGGTAACAGAGCTCCAATCAGCTGCGTCTGCAGCACTCAGCATCCAGAAAACCCGCATATAGCGAATGCCTAATTACCAGCTACAGAATTCCAGGAAACAGCTCCTCTCTACACCAAGAATGGAGAATTCCTGGAAACTGTGTCTCTCTACATCCAGGGAACAGAGCTTCCATACGCTGCCTCTCCTACACTCACTATGCAGCAATCCCATACACTGCGTATGCACATTTCCAGGCTACAGAACGCTTGGAAACAGCTTCTCCCTACACCCAGATGCAGAACTCAGGTAAACTGCCTCTCTCTCCATCCAGGTTACAGAACTCCCAGAAGCTGCGTCTGCTACCCTCAGCCTACAGAAAACCCGCATATAGCGAAAGCCTACTCCCAGGCTACAGAACTCTTGGAAACAGCTTCTCTCTACATTCAACATACAGAATTCCTGGAAATTGCATCTCTCTACACTTAGGTTACAGAACTCCCGTAAGTTGCATCTCCTACATAAGGATACAGCAAACCCGATGTAAGGAATGACTACATCCAGGATACAGGTCTCCACTAAACAGCTCCTCCCTACACCAAGGATAGAGAACTCTTGGAAACCGCATTTCCCTACATCCAGGTACCAGAGCTCCCATAAGCTGTGTCTCCTACACTCAGGATCCAGAAATCCCATACACTGCGTATGCCTCTTGCCAGGCTACAGAACACTTGGGAAGAGCTTCTCCCTATACCCAGATACAGAACATAGGTAAACTGCCTCTCTCTACATCCAGGTAACAGAGCTCCAATCAGCTGCGTCTGCAGCACTCAGCATCCAGAAAACCCGCATATAGCGAATGCCTAATTACCAGCTACAGAATTCCAGGAAACAGCTCCTCTCTACACCAAGAATGGAGAATTCCTGGAAACTGTGTCTCTCTACATCCAGGGAACAGAGCTTCCATACGCTGCCTCTCCTACACTCACTATGCAGCAATCCCATACACTGCGTATGCACATTTCCAGGCTACAGAACGCTTGGAAACAGCTTCTCCCTACACCCAGATGCAGAACTCAGGTAAACTGCCTCTCTCTCCATCCAGGTTACAGAACTCCCAGAAGCTGCGTCCGCTACCCTCAGCCTACAGAAAACCCGCATATAGCGAAAGCCTACTCCCAGGCTACAGAACTCTTGGAAACAGCTTCTCTCTACATTCAACATACAGAACTCCTGGAAATTGCATCTCTCTACACTTAGGTTACAGAACTCCCGTAAGTTGCATCTCCTACATAAGGATACAGCAAACCCGATGTAAGGAATGACTACATCCAGGATACAGGTCTCCACTAAACAGCTCCTCCCTACACCAAGGATAGAGAACTCTTGGAAACCGCATTTCCCTACATCCAGGTACCAGAGCTCCCATAAGCTGTGTCTCCTACACTCAGGATCCAGAAATCCCATACACTGCGTATACCTCTTGCCAGGCTACAGAACACTTGGAAAGAGCTTCTCCCTATACCCAGATACAGAACATAGGAAAACTGCCTCTCTCTACATCCAGGTAACAGAGCTCCAATCAGCTGCGTCTGCAGCACTCAGCATCCAGAAAACCCGCATATAGCGAATGCCCAATTACCAGCTACAGAATTCCAGGAAACAGCTCCTCTCTACACCAAGAATGGAGAATTCCTGGAAACTGTGTCTCTCTACATCCAGGGAACAGAGCTTCCATACGCTGCCTCTCCTACACTCACTATGCAGCAATCCCATACACTGCGTATGCACATTTCCAGGCTACAGAACGCTTGGAAACAGCTTCTCCCTACACCCAGATGCAGAACTCAGGTAAACTGCCTCTCTCTCCATCCAGGTTACAGAACTCCCAGAAGCTGCGTCCGCTACCCTCAGCCTACAGAAAACCCGCATATAGCGAAAGCCTACTCCCAGGCTACAGAACTCTTGGAAACAGCTTCTCTCTACATTCAACATACAGAACTCCTGGAAATTGCATCTCTCTACACTTAGGTTACAGAACTCCCATAAGTTGCATCTCCTACATAAGGATACAGCAAACCCGATGTAAGGAATGACTACATCCAGGATACAGGTCTCCACTAAACAGCTCCTCCCTACACCAAGGATAGAGAACTCTTGGAAACCGCATTTCCCTACATCCAGGTACCAGAGCTCCCATAAGCTGTGTCTCCTACACTCAGGATCCAGAAATCCCATACACTGCGTATGCCTCTTGCCAGGCTACAGAACACTTGGGAAGAGCTTCTCCCTATACCCAGATACAGAACATAGGTAAACTGCCTCTCTCTACATCCAGGTAACAGAGCTCCAATCAGCTGCGTCTGCAGCACTCAGCATACAGAAAACCCGCATATAGCGAATGCCTAATTACCAGCTACAGAATTCCAGGAAACAGCTCCTCTCTACACCAAGAATGGAGAATTCCTGGAAACTGTGTCTCTCTACATCCAGGGAACAGAGCTTCCATACGCTGCCTCTCCTACACTCACTATGCAGCAATCCCATACACTGCGTATGCACATTTCCAGGCTACAGAACGCTTGGAAACAGCTTCTCCCTACACCCAGATGCAGAACTCAGGTAAACTGCCTCTCTCTCCATCCAGGTTACAGAACTCCCAGAAGCTGCGTCCGCTACCCTCAGCCTACAGAAAACCCGCATATAGCGAAAGCCTACTCCCAGGCTACAGAACTCTTGGAAACAGCTTCTCTCTACATTCAACATACAGAACTCCTGGAAATTGCATCTCTCTACACTTAGGTTACAGAACTCCCGTAAGTTGCATCTCCTACATAAGGATACAGCAAACCCGATGTAAGGAATGACTACATCCAGGATACAGGTCTCCACTAAACAGCTCCTCCCTACACCAAGGATAGAGAACTCTTGGAAACCGCATTTCCCTACATCCAGGTATCAGAGCTCCCATAAGCTGTGTCTCCTACACTCAGGATCCAGAAATCCCATACACTGCGTATGCCTCTTGCCAGGCTACAGAACACTTGGGAAGAGCTTCTCCCTATACCCAGATACAGAACATAGGTAAACTGCCTCTCTCTACATCCAGGTAACAGAGCTCCAATCAGCTGCGTCTGCAGCACTCAGCATCCAGAAAACCCGCATATAGCGAATGCCTAATTACCAGCTACAGAATTCCAGGAAACAGCTCCTCTCTACACCAAGAATGGAGAATTCCTGGAAACTGTGTCTCTCTACATCCAGGGAACAGAGCTTCCATACGCTGCCTCTCCTACACTCACTATGCAGCAATCCCATACACTGCGTATGCACATTTCCAGGCTACAGAACGCTTGGAAACAGCTTCTCCCTACACCCAGATGCAGAACTCAGGTAAACTGCCTCTCTCTCCATCCAGGTTACAGAACTCCCAGAAGCTGCGTCCGCTACCCTCAGCCTACAGAAAACCCGCATATAGCGAAAGTCTACTCCCAGGCTACAGAACTCTTGGAAACAGCTTCTCTCTACATTCAACATACAGAACTCCTGGAAATTGCATCTCTCTACACTTAGGTTACAGAACTCCCGTAAGTTGCATCTCCTACATAAGGATACAGCAAACCCGATGTAAGGAATGACTACATCCAGGATACAGGTCTCCACTAAACAGCTCCTCCCTACACCAAGGATAGAGAACTCTTGGAAACCGCATTTCCCTACATCCAGGTACCAGAGCTCCCATAAGCTGTGTCTCCTACACTCAGGATCCAGAAATCCCATACACTGCGTATGCCTCTTGCCAGGCTACAGAACACTTGGGAAGAGCTTCTCCCTATACCCAGATACAGAACATAGGTAAACTGCCTCTCTCTACATCCAGGTAACAGAGCTCCAATCAGCTGCGTCTGCAGCACTCAGCATCCAGAAAACCCGCATATAGCGAATGCCTAATTACCAGCTACAGAATTCCAGGAAACAGCTCCTCTCTACACCAAGAATGGAGAATTCCTGGAAACTGTGTCTCTCTACATCCAGGGAACAGAGCTTCCATACGCTGCCTCTCCTACACTCACTATGCAGCAATCCCATACACTGCGTATGCACATTTCCAGGCTACAGAACGCTTGGAAACAGCTTCTCCCTACACCCAGATGCAGAACTCAGGTAAACTGCCTCTCTCTCCATCCAGGTTACAGAACTCCCAGAAGCTGCGTCTGCTACCCTCAGCCTACAGAAAACCCGCATATAGCGAAAGCCTACTCCCAGGCTACAGAACTCTTGGAAACAGCTTCTCTCTACATTCAACATACAGAATTCCTGGAAATTGCATCTCTCTACACTTAGGTTACAGAACTCCCGTAAGTTGCATCTCCTACATAAGGATACAGCAAACCCGATGTAAGGAATGACTACATCCAGGATACAGGTCTCCACTAAACAGCTCCTCCCTACACCAAGGATAGAGAACTCTTGGAAACCGCATTTCCCTACATCCAGGTACCAGAGCTCCCATAAGCTGTGTCTCCTACACTCAGGATCCAGAAATCCCATACACTGCGTATGCCTCTTGCCAGGCTACAGAACACTTGGGAAGAGCTTCTCCCTATACCCAGATACAGAACATAGGTAAACTGCCTCTCTCTACATCCAGGTAACAGAGCTCCAATCAGCTGCGTCTGCAGCACTCAGCATCCAGAAAACCCGCATATAGCGAATGCCTAATTACCAGCTACAGAATTCCAGGAAACAGCTCCTCTCTACACCAAGAATGGAGAATTCCTGGAAACTGTGTCTCTCTACATCCAGGGAACAGAGCTTCCATACGCTGCCTCTCCTACACTCACTATGCAGCAATCCCATACACTGCGTATGCACATTTCCAGGCTACAGAACGCTTGGAAACAGCTTCTCCCTACACCCAGATGCAGAACTCAGGTAAACTGCCTCTCTCTCCATCCAGGTTACAGAACTCCCAGAAGCTGCGTCTGCTACCCTCAGCCTACAGAAAACCCGCATATAGCGAAAGCCTACTCCCAGGCTACAGAACTCTTGGAAACAGCTTCTCTCTACATTCAACATACAGAACTCCTGGAAATTGCATCTCTCTACACTTAGGTTACAGAACTCACGTAAGTTGCATCTCCTACATAAGGATACAGCAAACCCGATGTAAGGAATGACTACATCCAGGATACAGGTCTCCACTAAACAGCTCCTCCCTACACCAAGGATAGAGAACTCTTGGAAACCGCATTTCCCTACATCCAGGTACCAGATCTCCCATAAGCTGTGTCTCCTACACTCAGGATCCAGAAATCCCATACACTGCGTATGCCTCTTGCCAGGCTACAGAACACTTGGGAAGAGCTTCTCCCTATACCCAGATACAGAACATAGGTAAACTGCCTCTCTCTACATCCAGGTAACAGAGCTCCAATCAGCTGCGTCTGCAGCACTCAGCATCCAGAAAACCCGCATATAGCGAATGCCTAATTACCAGCTACAGAATTCCAGGAAACAGCTCCTCTCTACACCAAGAATGGAGAATTCCTGGAAACTGTGTCTCTCTACATCCAGGGAACAGAGCTTCCATACGCTGCCTCTCCTACACTCACTATGCAGCAATCCCATACACTGCGTATGCACATTTCCAGGCTACAGAACGCTTGGAAACAGCTTCTCCCTACACCCAGATGCAGAACTCAGGTAAACTGCCTCTCTCTCCATCCAGGTTACAGAACTCCCAGAAGCTGCGTCCGCTACCCTCAGCCTACAGAAAACCCGCATATAGCGAAAGCCTACTCCCAGGCTACAGAACTCTTGGAAACAGCTTCTCTCTACATTCAACATACAGAACTCCTGGCAATTGCATCTCTCTTCACTTAGGTTACAGAACTCCCGTAAGTTGCATCTCCTACATAAGGATACAGCAAACCCGATGTAAGGAATGACTACATCCAGGATACAGGTCTCCACTAAACAGCTCCTCCCTACACCAAGGATAGAGAACTCTTGGAAACCGCATTTCCCTACATCCAGGTACCAGAGCTCCCATAAGCTGTGTCTCCTACACTCAGGATCCAGAAATCCCATACACTGCGTATGCCTCTTGCCAGGCTACAGAACACTTGGAAAGAGCTTCTCCCTATACCCAGATACAGAACATAGGTAAACTGCCTCTCTCTACATCCAGGTAACAGAGCTCCAATCAGCTGCGTCTGCAGCACTCAGCATCCAGAAAACCCGCATATAGCGAATGCCTAATTACCAGCTACAGAATTCCAGGAAACAGCTCCTCTCTACACCAAGAATGGAGAATTCCTGGAAACTGTGTCTCTCTACATCCAGGGAACAGAGCTTCCATACGCTGCCTCTCCTACACTCACTATGCAGCAATCCCATACACTGCGTATGCACATTTCCAGGCTACAGAACGCTTGGAAACAGCTTCTCCCTACACCCAGATGCAGAACTCAGGTAAACTGCCTCTCTCTCCATCCAGGTTACAGAACTCCCAGAAGCTGCGTCTGCTACCCTCAGCCTACAGAAAACCCGCATATAGCGAAAGCCTACTCCCAGGCTACAGAACTCTTGGAAACAGCTTCTCTCTACATTCAACATACAGAACTCCTGGAAATTGCATCTCTCTACACTTAGGTTACAGAACTCACGTAAGTTGCATCTCCTACATAAGGATACAGCAAACCCGATGTAAGGAATGACTACATCCAGGATACAGGTCTCCACTAAACAGCTCCTCCCTACACCAAGGATAGAGAACTCTTGGAAACCGCATTTCCCTACATCCAGGTACCAGATCTCCCATAAGCTGTGTCTCCTACACTCAGGATCCAGAAATCCCATACACTGCGTATGCCTCTTGCCAGGCTACAGAACACTTGGGAAGAGCTTCTCCCTATACCCAGATACAGAACATAGGTAAACTGCCTCTCTCTACATCCAGGTAACAGAGCTCCAATCAGCTGCGTCTGCAGCACTCAGCATCCAGAAAACCCGCATATAGCGAATGCCCAATTACCAGCTACAGAATTCCAGGAAACAGCTCCTCTCTACACCAAGAATGGAGAATTCCTGGAAACTGTGTCTCTCTACATCCAGGGAACAGAGCTTCCATACGCTGCCTCTCCTACACTCACTATGCAGCAATCCCATACACTGCGTATGCACATTTCCAGGCTACAGAACGCTTGGAAACAGCTTCTCCCTACACCCAGATGCAGAACTCAGGTAAAATGCCTCTCTCTCCATCCAGGTTACAGAACTCCCAGAAGCTGCGTCCGCTACCCTCAGCCTACAGAAAACCCGCATATAGCGAAAGCCTACTCCCAGGCTACAGAACTCTTGGAAACAGCTTCTCTCTACATTCAACATACAGAACTCCTGGAAATTGCATCTCTCTACACTTAGGTTACAGAACTCCCGTAAGTTGCATCTCCTACATAAGGATACAGCAAACCCGATGTAAGGAATGACTACATCCAGGATACAGGTCTCCACTAAACAGCTCCTCCCTACACCAAGGATAGAGAACTCTTGGAAACCGCATTTCCCTACATCCAGGTACCAGAGCTCCCATAAGCTGTGTCTCCTACACTCAGGATCCAGAAATCCCATACACTGCGTATGCCTCTTGCCAGGCTACAGAACACTTGGAAAGAGCTTCTCCCTATACCCAGATACAGAACATAGGTAAACTGCCTCTCTCTACATCCAGGTAACAGAGCTCCAATCAGCTGCGTCTGCAGCACTCAGCATCCAGAAAACCCGCATATAGCGAATGCCTAATTACCAGCTACAGAATTCCAGGAAACAGCTCCTCTCTACACCAAGAATGGAGAATTCCTGGAAACTGTGTCTCTCTACATCCAGGGAACAGAGCTTCCATACGCTGCCTCTCCTACACTCACTATGCAGCAATCCCATACACTGCGTATGCACATTTCCAGGCTACAGAACGCTTGGAAACAGCTTCTCCCTACACCCAGATGCAGAACTCAGGTAAACTGCCTCTCTCTCCATCCAGGTTACAGAACTCCCAGAAGCTGCGTCCGCTACCCTCAGCCTACAGAAAACCTGCATATAGCGAAAGCCTACTCCCAGGCTACAGAACTCTTGGAAACAGCTTCTCTCTACATTAAACATACAGAACTCCTGGAAATTGCATCTCTCTACACTTAGGTTACAGAACTCCCGTAAGTTGCATCTCCTACATAAGGATACAGCAAACCCGATGTAAGGAATGACTACATCCAGGATACAGGTCTCCAGTAAACAGCTCCTCCCTACACCAAGGATAGAGAACTCTTGGAAACCGCATTTCCCTACATCCAGGTATCAGAGCTCCCATAAGCTGTGTCTCCTACACTCAGGATCCAGAAATCCCATACACTGCGTATGCCTCTTGCCAGGCTACAGAACACTTGGGAAGAGCTTCTCCCTATACCCAGATACAGAACATAGGTAAACTGCCTCTCTCTCCATCCAGGTTACAGAACTCCCAGAAGCTGCGTCTGCTACCCTCAGCCTACAGAAAACCCCCATATAGCGAAAGCCTACTCCCAGGCTACAGAACTCTTGGAAACAGCTTCTCTCTACATTCAACATACAGAACTCCTGGAAATTGCATCTCTCTACACTTAGGTTACAGAACTCCCGTAAGTTGCATCTCCTACATAAGGATACAGCAAACCCGATGTAAGGAATGACTACATCCAGGATACAGGTCTCCACTAAACAGCTCCTCCCTACACCAAGGATAGAGAACTCTTGGAAACCGCATTTCCCTACATCCAGGTACCAGAGCTCCCATAAGCTGTGTCTCCTACACTCAGGATCCAGAAATCCCATACACTGCGTATACCTCTTGCCAGGCTACAGAACACTTGGAAAGAGCTTCTCCCTATACCCAGATACAGAACATAGGAAAACTGCCTCTCTCTACATCCAGGTAACAGAGCTCCAATCAGCTGCGTCTGCAGCACTCAGCATACAGAAAACCCGCATATAGCGAATGCCCAATTACCAGCTACAGAATTCCAGGAAACAGCTCCTCTCTACACCAAGAATGGAGAATTCCTGGAAACTGTGTCTCTCTACATCCAGGGAACAGAGCTTCCATACGCTGCCTCTCCTACACTCACTATGCAGCAATCCCATACACTGCGTATGCACATTTCCAGGCTACAGAACGCTTGGAAACAGCTTCTCCCTACACCCAGATGCAGAACTCAGGTAAACTGCCTCTCCCTCCATCCAGGTTACAGAACTCCCAGAAGCTGCGTCTGCTACCCTCAGCCTACAGAAAACCCGCATATAGCGAAAGCCTACTCCCAGGCTACAGAACTCTTGGAAACAGCTTCTCTCTACATTCAACATACAGAACTCCTGGAAATTGCATCTCTCTACACTTAGGTTACAGAACTCCCGTAAGTTGCATCTCCTACATAAGGATACAGCAAACCCGATGTAAGGAATGACTACATCCAGGATACAGGTCTCCACTAAACAGCTCCTCCCTACACCAAGGATAGAGAACTCTTGGAAACCGCATTTCCCTACATCCAGGTATCAGAGCTCCCATAAGCTGTGTCTCCTACACTCAGGATCCAGAAATCCCATACACTGCGTATACCTCTTGCCAGGCTACAGAACACTTGGGAAGAGCTTCTCCCTATACCCAGATACAGAACATAGGTAAACTGCCTCTCTCTACATCCAGGTAACAGAGCTCCAATCAGCTGCGTCTGCAGCACTCAGCATACAGAAAACCCGCATATAGCGAATGCCTAATTACCAGCTACAGAATTCCAGGAAACAGCTCCTCTCTACACCAAGAATGGAGAATTCCTGGAAACTGTGTCTCTCTACATCCAGGGAACAGAGCTTCCATACGCTGCCTCTCCTACACTCACTATGCAGCAATCCCATACACTGCGTATGCACATTTCCAGGCTACAGAACGCTTGGAAACAGCTTCTCCCTACACCCAGATGCAGAACTCAGGTAAACTGCCTCTCTCTCCATCCAGGTTACAGAACTCCCAGAAGCTGCGTCTGCTACCCTCAGCCTACAGAAAACCCGCATATAGCGAAAGCCTACTCCCAGGCTACAGAACTCTTGGAAAGAGCTTCTCTCTACATTCAACATACAGAACTCCTGGAAATTGCATCTCTCTACACTTAGGTTACAGAACTCCCGTAAGTTGCATCTCCTACATAAGGATACAGCAAACCCGATGTAAGGAATGACTACATCCAGGATACAGGTCTCCACTAAACAGCTCCTCCCTACACCAAGGATAGAGAACTCTTGGAAACCGCATTTCCCTACATCCAGGTACCAGAGCTCCCATAAGCTGTGTCTCCTACACTCAGGATCCAGAAATCCCATACACTGCGTATGCCTCTTGCCAGGCTACAGAACACTTGGAAAGAGCTTCTCCCTATACCCAGATACAGAACATAGGTAAACTGCCTCTCTCTACATCCAGGTAACAGAGCTCCAATCAGCTGCGTCTGCAGCACTCAGCATACAGAAAACCCGCATATAGCGAATGCCTAATTACCAGCTACAGAATTCCAGGAAACAGCTCCTCTCTACACCAAGAATGGAGAATTCCTGGAAACTGTGTCTCTCTACATCCAGGGAACAGAGCTTCCATACGCTGCCTCTCCTACACTCACTATGCAGCAATCCCATACACTGCGTATGCACATTTCCAGGCTACAGAACGCTTGGAAACAGCTTCTCCCTACACCCAGATGCAGAACTCAGGTAAACTGCCTCTCTCTCCATCCAGGTTACAGAACTCCCAGAAGCTGCGTCTGCTACCCTCAGCCTACAGAAAACCCGCATATAGCGAAAGCCTACTCCCAGGCTACAGAACTCTTGGAAACAGCTTCTCTCTACATTCAACATACAGAACTCCTGGAAATTGCATCTCTCTACACTTAGGTTACAGAACTCCCGTAAGTTGCATCTCCTACATAAGGATACAGCAAACCCGATGTAAGGAATGACTACATCCAGGATACAGGTCTCCACTAAACAGCTCCTCCCTACACCAAGGATAGAGAACTCTTGGAAACCGCATTTCCCTACATCCAGGTACCAGAGCTCCCATAAGCTGTGTCTCCTACACTCAGGATCCAGAAATCCCATACACTGCGTATGCCTCTTGCCAGGCTACAGAACACTTGGGAAGAGCTTCTCCCTATACCCAGATACAGAACATAGGTAAACTGCCTCTCTCTACATCCAGGTAACAGAGCTCCAATCAGCTGCGTCTGCAGCACTCAGCATACAGAAAACCCGCATATAGCGAATGCCTAATTACCAGCTACAGAATTCCAGGAAACAGCTCCTCTCTACACCAAGAATGGAGAATTCCTGGAAACTGTGTCTCTCTACATCCAGGGAACAGAGCTTCCATACGCTGCCTCTCCTACACTCACTATGCAGCAATCCCATACACTGCGTATGCACATTTCCAGGCTACAGAACGCTTGGAAACAGCTTCTCCCTACACCCAGATGCAGAACTCAGGTAAACTGCCTCTCTCTCCATCCAGGTTACAGAACTCCCAGAAGCTGCGTCTGCTACCCTCAGCCTACAGAAAACCCGCATATAGCGAAAGCCTACTCCCAGGCTACAGAACTCTTGGAAACAGCTTCTCTCTACATTCAACATACAGAACTCCTGGAAATTGCATCTCTCTACACTTAGGTTACAGAACTCCCGTAAGTTGCATCTCCTACATAAGGATACAGCAAACCCGATGTAAGGAATGACTACATCCAGGATACAGGTCTCCAGTAAACAGCTCCTCCCTACACCAAGGATAGAGAACTCTTGGAAACCGCATTTCCCTACATCCAGGTACCAGAGCTCCCATAAGCTGTGTCTCCTACACTCAGGATCCAGAAATCCCATACACTGCGTATGCCTCTTGCCAGGCTACAGAACACTTGGAAAGAGCTTCTCCCTATACCCAGATACAGAACATAGGTAAACTGCCTCTCTCTACATCCAGGTAACAGAGCTCCAATCAGCTGCGTCTGCAGCACTCAGCATCCAGAAAACCCGCATATAGCGAATGCCTAATTACCAGCTACAGAATTCCAGGAAACAGCTCCTCCCTACACCAAGGATAGAGAACTCTTGGAAACCGCATTTCCCTACATCCAGGTATCAGAGCTCCCATAAGCTGTGTCTCCTACACTCAGGATCCAGAAATCCCATACACTGCGTATGCCTCTTGCCAGGCTACAGAACACTTGGGAAGAGCTTCTCCCTATACCCAGATACAGAACATAGGTAAACTGCCTCTCTCTACATCCAGGTAACAGAGCTCCAATCAGCTGCGTCTGCAGCACTCAGCATCCAGAAAACCCGCATATAGCGAATGCCTAATTACCAGCTACAGAATTCCAGGAAACAGCTCCTCTCTACACCAAGAATGGAGAATTCCTGGAAACTGTGTCTCTCTACATCCAGGGAACAGAGCTTCCATACGCTGCCTCTCCTACACTCACTATGCAGCAATCCCATACACTGCGTATGCACATTTCCAGGCTACAGAACGCTTGGAAACAGCTTCTCCCTACACCCAGATGCAGAACTCAGGTAAACTGCCTCTCTCTCCATCCAGGTTACAGAACTCCCAGAAGCTGCGTCTGCTACCCTCAGCCTACAGAAAACCCGCATATAGCGAAAGCCTACTCCCAGGCTACAGAACTCTTGGAAACAGCTTCTCTCTACATTCAACATACAGAACTCCTGGAAATTGCATCTCTCTACACTTAGGTTACAGAACTCCCGTAAGTTGCATCTCCTACATAAGGATACAGCAAACCCGATGTAAGGAATGACTACATCCAGGATACAGGTCTCCACTAAACAGCTCCTCCCTACACCAAGGATAGAGAACTCTTGGAAACCGCATTTCCCTACATCCAGGTACCAGAGCTCCCATAAGCTGTGTCTCCTACACTCAGGATCCAGAAATCCCATACACTGCGTATGCCTCTTGCCAGGCTACAGAACACTTGGAAAGAGCTTCTCCCTATACCCAGATACAGAACATAGGTAAACTGCCTCTCTCTACATCCAGGTAACAGAGCTCCAATCAGCTGCGTCTGCAGCACTCAGCATCCAGAAAACCCGCATATAGCGAATGCCTAATTACCAGCTACAGAATTCCAGGAAACAGCTCCTCTCTACACCAAGAATGGAGAATTCCTGGAAACTGTGTCTCTCTACATCCAGGGAACAGAGCTTCCATACGCTGCCTCTCCTACACTCACTATGCAGCAATCCCATACACTGCGTATGCACATTTCCAGGCTACAGAACGCTTGGAAACAGCTTCTCCCTACACCCAGATGCAGAACTCAGGTAAACTGCCTCTCTCTCCATCCAGGTTACAGAACTCCCAGAAGCTGCGTCTGCTACCCTCAGCCTACAGAAAACCCGCATATAGCGAAAGCCTACTCCCAGGCTACAGAACTCTTGGAAACAGCTTCTCTCTACATTCAACATACAGAACTCCTGGAAATTGCATCTCTCTACACTTAGGTTACAGAACTCCCGTAAGTTGCATCTCCTACATAAGGATACAGCAAACCCGATGTAAGGAATGACTACATCCAGGATACAGGTCTCCACTAAACAGCTCCTCCCTACACCAAGGATAGAGAACTCTTGGAAACCGCATTTCCCTACATCCAGGTACCAGAGCTCCCATAAGCTGTGTCTCCTACACTCAGGATCCAGAAATCCCATACACTGCGTATGCCTCTTGCCAGGCTACAGAACACTTGGAAAGAGCTTCTCCCTATACCCAGATACAGAACATAGGTAAACTGCCTCTCTCTACATCCAGGTAACAGAGCTCCAATCAGCTGCGTCTGCAGCACTCAGCATCCAGAAAACCCGCATATAGCGAATGCCTAATTACCAGCTACAGAATTCCAGGAAACAGCTCCTCCCTACACCAAGGATAGAGAACTCTTGGAAACCGCATTTCCCTACATCCAGGTATCAGAGCTCCCATAAGCTGTGTCTCCTACACTCAGGATCCAGAAATCCCATACACTGCGTATGCCTCTTGCCAGGCTACAGAACACTTGGAAAGAGCTTCTCCCTATACCCAGATACAGAACATAGGTAAACTGCCTCTCTCTACATCCAGGTAACAGAGCTCCAATCAGCTGCGTCTGCAGCACTCAGCATCCAGAAAACCCGCATATAGCGAATGCCTAATTACCAGCTACAGAATTCCAGGAAACAGCTCCTCTCTACACCAAGAATGGAGAATTCCTGGAAACTGTGTCTCTCTACATCCAGGGAACAGAGCTTCCATACGCTGCCTCTCCTACACTCACTATGCAGCAATCCCATACACTGCGTATGCACATTTCCAGGCTACAGAACGCTTGGAAACAGCTTCTCCCTACACCCAGATGCAGAACTCAGGTAAACTGCCTCTCTCTCCATCCAGGTTACAGAACTCCCAGAAGCTGCGTCTGCTACCCTCAGCCTACAGAAAACCCGCATATAGCGAAAGCCTACTCCCAGGCTACAGAACTCTTGGAAACAGCTTCTCTCTACATTCAACATACAGAACTCCTGGAAATTGCATCTCTCTACACTTAGGTTACAGAACTCCCGTAAGTTGCATCTCCTACATAAGGATACAGCAAACCCGATGTAAGGAATGACTACATCCAGGATACAGGTCTCCACTAAACAGCTCCTCCCTACACCAAGGATAGAGAACTCTTGGAAACCGCATTTCCCTACATCCAGGTATCAGAGCTCCCATAAGCTGTGTCTCCTACACTCAGGATCCAGAAATCCCATACACTGCGTATACCTCTTGCCAGGCTACAGAACACTTGGAAAGAGCTTCTCCCTATACCCAGATACAGAACATAGGTAAACTGCCTCTCTCTACATCCAGGTAACAGAGCTCCAATCAGCTGCGTCTGCAGCACTCAGCATCCAGAAAACCCGCATATAGCGAATGCCTAATTACCAGCTACAGAATTCCAGGAAACAGCTCCTCTCTACACCAAGAATGGAGAATTCCTGGAAACTGTGTCTCTCTACATCCAGGGAACAGAGCTTCCATACGCTGCCTCTCCTACACTCACTATGCAGCAATCCCATACACTGCGTATGCACATTTCCAGGCTACAGAACGCTTGGAAACAGCTTCTCCCTACACCCAGATGCAGAACTCAGGTAAACTGCCTCTCCCTCCATCCAGGTTACAGAACTCCCAGAAGCTGCGTCCGCTACCCTCAGCCTACAGAAAACCCGCATATAGCGAAAGCCTACTCCCAGGCTACAGAACTCTTGGAAACAGCTTCTCTCTACATTCAACATACAGAACTCCTGGAAATTGCATCTCTCTACACTTAGGTTACAGAACTCCCGTAAGTTGCATCTCCTACATAAGGATACAGCAAACCCGATGTAAGGAATGACTGCATCCAGGATACAGGTCTCCACTAAACAGCTCCTCCCTACACCAAGGATAGAGAACTCTTGGAAACCGCATTTCCCTACATCCAGGTATCAGAGCTCCCATAAGCTGTGTCTCCTACACTCAGGATCCAGAAATCCCATACACTGCGTATGCCTCTTGCCAGGCTACAGAACACTTGGGAAGAGCTTCTCCCTATACCCAGATACAGAACATAGGTAAACTGCCTCTCTCTACATCCAGGTAACAGAGCTCCAATCAGCTGCGTCTGCAGCACTCAGCATCCAGAAAACCCGCATATAGCGAATGCCTAATTACCAGCTACAGAATTCCAGGAAACAGCTCCTCTCTACACCAAGAATGGAGAATTCCTGGAAACTGTGTCTCTCTACATCCAGGGAACAGAGCTTCCATACGCTGCCTCTCCTACACTCACTATGCAGCAATCCCATACACTGCGTATGCACATTTCCAGGCTACAGAACGCTTGGAAACAGCTTCTCCCTACACCCAGATGCAGAACTCAGGTAAACTGCCTCTCTCTCCATCCAGGTTACAGAACTCCCAGAAGCTGCGTCTGCTACCCTCAGCCTACAGAAAACCCGCATATAGCGAAAGCCTACTCCCAGGCTACAGAACTCTTGGAAACAGCTTCTCTCTACATTCAACATACAGAACTCCTGGAAATTGCATCTCTCTACACTTAGGTTACAGAACTCCCGTAAGTTGCATCTCCTACATAAGGATACAGCAAACCCGATGTAAGGAATGACTACATCCAGGATACAGGTCTCCACTAAACAGCTCCTCCCTACACCAAGGATAGAGAACTCTTGGAAACCGCATTTCCCTACATCCAGGTATCAGAGCTCCCATAAGCTGTGTCTCCTACACTCAGGATCCAGAAATCCCATACACTGCGTATGCCTCTTGCCAGGCTACAGAACACTTGGGAAGAGCTTCTCCCTATACCCAGATACAGAACATAGGTAAACTGCCTCTCTCTACATCCAGGTAACAGAGCTCCAATCAGCTGCGTCTGCAGCACTCAGCATCCAGAAAACCCGCATATAGCGAATGCCTAATTACCAGCTACAGAATTCCAGGAAACAGCTCCTCTCTACACCAAGAATGGAGAATTCCTGGAAACTGTGTCTCTCTACATCCAGGGAACAGAGCTTCCATACGCTGCCTCTCCTACACTCACTATGCAGCAATCCCATACACTGCGTATGCACATTTCCAGGCTACAGAACGCTTGGAAACAGCTTCTCCCTACACCCAGATGCAGAACTCAGGTAAACTGCCTCTCTCTCCATCCAGGTTACAGAACTCCCAGAAGCTGCGTCCGCTACCCTCAGCCTACAGAAAACCCGCATATAGCGAAAGCCTACTCCCAGGCTACAGAACTCTTGGAAACAGCTTCTCTCTACATTCAACATACAGAACTCCTGGAAATTGCATCTCTCTACACTTAGGTTACAGAACTCCCGTAAGTTGCATCTCCTACATAAGGATACAGCAAACCCGATGTAAGGAATGACTACATCCAGGATACAGGTCTCCAGTAAACAGCTCCTCCCTACACCAAGGATAGAGAACTCTTGGAAACCGCATTTCCCTACATCCAGGTACCAGAGCTCCCATAAGCTGTGTCTCCTACACTCAGGATCCAGAAATCCCATACACTGCGTATGCCTCTTGCCAGGCTACAGAACACTTGGAAAGAGCTTCTCCCTATACCCAGATACAGAACATAGGTAAACTGCCTCTCTCTACATCCAGGTAACAGAGCTCCAATCAGCTGCGTCTGCAGCACTCAGCATACAGAAAACCCGCATATAGCGAATGCCTAATTACCAGCTACAGAATTCCAGGAAACAGCTCCTCCCTACACCAAGGATAGAGAACTCTTGGAAACCGCATTTCCCTACATCCAGGTATCAGAGCTCCCATAAGCTGTGTCTCCTACACTCAGGATCCAGAAATCCCATACACTGCGTATGCCTCTTGCCAGGCTACAGAACACTTGGAAAGAGCTTCTCCCTATACCCAGATACAGAACATAGGTAAACTGCCTCTCTCTACATCCAGGTAACAGAGCTCCAATCAGCTGCGTCTGCAGCACTCAGCATCCAGAAAACCCGCATATAGCGAATGCCTAATTACCAGCTACAGAATTCCAGGAAACAGCTCCTCTCTACACCAAGAATGGAGAATTCCTGGAAACTGTGTCTCTCTACATCCAGGGAACAGAGCTTCCATACGCTGCCTCTCCTACACTCACTATGCAGCAATCCCATACACTGCGTATGCACATTTCCAGGCTACAGAACGCTTGGAAACAGCTTCTCCCTACACCCAGATGCAGAACTCAGGTAAACTGCCTCTCTCTCCATCCAGGTTACAGAACTCCCAGAAGCTGCGTCTGCTACCCTCAGCCTACAGAAAACCCGCATATAGCGAAAGCCTACTCCCAGGCTACAGAACTCTTGGAAACAGCTTCTCTCTACATTCAACATACAGAACTCCTGGAAATTGCATCTCTCTACACTTAGGTTACAGAACTCCCGTAAGTTGCATCTCCTACATAAGGATACAGCAAACCCGATGTAAGGAATGACTACATCCAGGATACAGGTCTCCACTAAACAGCTCCTCCCTACACCAAGGATAGAGAACTCTTGGAAACCGCATTTCCCTACATCCAGGTATCAGAGCTCCCATAAGCTGTGTCTCCTACACTCAGGATCCAGAAATCCCATACACTGCGTATACCTCTTGCCAGGCTACAGAACACTTGGAAAGAGCTTTTCCCTATACCCAGATACAGAACATAGGTAAACTGCCTCTCTCTACATCCAGGTAACAGAGCTCCAATCAGCTGCGTCTGCAGCACTCAGCATCCAGAAAACCCGCATATAGCGAATGCCTAATTACCAGCTACAGAATTCCAGGAAACAGCTCCTCTCTACACCAAGAATGGAGAATTCCTGGAAACTGTGTCTCTCTACATCCAGGGAACAGAGCTTCCATACGCTGCCTCTCCTACACTCACTATGCAGCAATCCCATACACTGCGTATGCACATTTCCAGGCTACAGAACGCTTGGAAACAGCTTCTCCCTACACCCAGATGCAGAACTCAGGTAAACTGCCTCTCCCTCCATCCAGGTTACAGAACTCCCAGAAGCTGCGTCCGCTACCCTCAGCCTACAGAAAACCCGCATATAGCGAAAGCCTACTCCCAGGCTACAGAACTCTTGGAAACAGCTTCTCTCTACATTCAACATACAGAACTCCTGGAAATTGCATCTCTCTACACTTAGGTTACAGAACTCCCGTAAGTTGCATCTCCTACATAAGGATACAGCAAACCCGATGTAAGGAATGACTGCATCCAGGATACAGGTCTCCACTAAACAGCTCCTCCCTACACCAAGGATAGAGAACTCTTGGAAACCGCATTTCCCTACATCCAGGTATCAGAGCTCCCATAAGCTGTGTCTCCTACACTCAGGATCCAGAAATCCCATACACTGCGTATGCCTCTTGCCAGGCTACAGAACACTTGGGAAGAGCTTCTCCCTATACCCAGATACAGAACATAGGTAAACTGCCTCTCTCTACATCCAGGTAACAGAGCTCCAATCAGCTGCGTCTGCAGCACTCAGCATCCAGAAAACCCGCATATAGCGAATGCCTAATTACCAGCTACAGAATTCCAGGAAACAGCTCCTCTCTACACCAAGAATGGAGAATTCCTGGAAACTGTGTCTCTCTACATCCAGGGAACAGAGCTTCCATACGCTGCCTCTCCTACACTCACTATGCAGCAATCCCATACACTGCGTATGCACATTTCCAGGCTACAGAACGCTTGGAAACAGCTTCTCCCTACACCCAGATGCAGAACTCAGGTAAACTGCCTCTCTCTCCATCCAGGTTACAGAACTCCCAGAAGCTGCGTCTGCTACCCTCAGCCTACAGAAAACCCGCATATAGCGAAAGCCTACTCCCAGGCTACAGAACTCTTGGAAACAGCTTCTCTCTACATTCAACATACAGAACTCCTGGAAATTGCATCTCTCTACACTTAGGTTACCGAACTCCCGTAAGTTGCATCTCCTACATAAGGATACAGCAAACCCGATGTAAGGAATGACTACATCCAGGATACAGGTCTCCACTAAACAGCTCCTCCCTACACCAAGGATAGAGAACTCTTGGAAACCGCATTTCCCTACATCCAGGTATCAGAGCTCCCATAAGCTGTGTCTCCTACACTCAGGATCCAGAAATCCCATACACTGCGTATGCCTCTTGCCAGGCTACAGAACACTTGGGAAGAGCTTCTCCCTATACCCAGATACAGAACATAGGTAAACTGCCTCTCTCTACATCCAGGTAACAGAGCTCCAATCAGCTGCGTCTGCAGCACTCAGCATCCAGAAAACCCGCATATAGCGAATGCCTAATTACCAGCTACAGAATTCCAGGAAACAGCTCCTCTCTACACCAAGAATGGAGAATTCCTGGAAACTGTGTCTCTCTACATCCAGGGAACAGAGCTTCCATACGCTGCCTCTCCTACACTCACTATGCAGCAATCCCATACACTGCGTATGCACATTTCCAGGCTACAGAACGCTTGGAAACAGCTTCTCCCTACACCCAGATGCAGAACTCAGGTAAACTGCCTCTCTCTCCATCCAGGTTACAGAACTCCCAGAAGCTGCGTCCGCTACCCTCAGCCTACAGAAAACCCGCATATAGCGAAAGCCTACTCCCAGGCTACAGAACTCTTGGAAACAGCTTCTCTCTACATTCAACATACAGAACTCCTGGAAATTGCATCTCTCTACACTTAGGTTACAGAACTCCCGTAAGTTGCATCTCCTACATAAGGATACAGCAAACCCGATGTAAGGAATGACTACATCCAGGATACAGGTCTCCACTAAACAGCTCCTCCCTACACCAAGGATAGAGAACTCTTGGAAACCGCATTTCCCTACATCCAGGTACCAGAGCTCCCATAAGCTGTGTCTCCTACACTCAGGATCCAGAAATCCCATACACTGCGTATGCCTCTTGCCAGGCTACAGAACACTTGGAAAGAGCTTCTCCCTATACCCAGATACAGAACATAGGTAAACTGCCTCTCTCTCCATCCAGGTAACAGAGCTCCAATCAGCTGCGTCTGCAGCACTCAGCATCCAGAAAACCCGCATATAGCGAATGCCTAATTACCAGCTACAGAATTCCAGGAAACAGCTCCTCTCTACACCAAGAATGGAGAATTCCTGGAAACTGTGTCTCTCTACATCCAGGGAACAGAGCTTCCATATGCTGCCTCTCCTACACTCACTATGCAGCAATCCCATACACTGCGTATGCACATTTCCAGGCTACAGAACGCTTGGAAACAGCTTCTCCCTACACCCAGATGCAGAACTCAGGTAAACTGCCTCTCTCTCCATCCAGGTTACAGAACTCCCAGAAGCTGCGTCCGCTACCCTCAGCCTACAGAAAACCCGCATATAGCGAAAGCCTACTCCCAGGCTACAGAACTCTTGGAAACAGCTTCTCTCTACATTCAACATACAGAACTCCTGGAAATTGCATCTCTCTACACTTAGGTTACAGAACTCCCGTAAGTTGCATCTCCTACATAAGGATACAGCAAACCCGATGTAAGGAATGACTACATCCAGGATACAGGTCTCCAGTAAACAGCTCCTCCCTACACCAAGGATAGAGAACTCTTGGAAACTGCATTTCCCTACATCCAGGTACCAGAGCTCCCATAAGCTGTGTCTCCTACACTCAGGATCCAGAAATCCCATACACTGCGTATGCCTCTTGCCAGGCTACAGAACACTTGGAAAGAGCTTCTCCCTATACCCAGATACAGAACATAGGTAAACTGCCTCTCTCTACATCCAGGTAACAGAGCTCCAATCAGCTGCGTCTGCAGCACTCAGCATACAGAAAACCCGCATATAGCGAATGCCCAATTACCAGCTACAGAATTCCAGGAAACAGCTCCTCCCTACACCAAGGATAGAGAACTCTTGGAAACCGCATTTCCCTACATCCAGGTATCAGAGCTCCCATAAGCTGTGTCTCCTACACTCAGGATCCAGAAATCCCATACACTGCGTATGCCTCTTGCCAGGCTACAGAACACTTGGGAAGAGCTTCTCCCTATACCCAGATACAGAACATAGGTAAACTGCCTCTCTCTACATCCAGGTAACAGAGCTCCAATCAGCTGTGTCTGCAGCACTCAGCATACAGAAAACCCGCATATAGCGAATGCCTAATTACCAGCTACAGAATTCCAGGAAACAGCTCCTCTCTACACCAAGAATGGAGAATTCCTGGAAACTGTGTCTCTCTACATCCAGGGAACAGAGCTTCCATACGCTGCCTCTCCTACACTCACTATGCAGCAATCCCATACACTGCGTATGCACATTTCCAGGCTACAGAACGCTTGGAAACAGCTTCTCCCTACACCCAGATGCAGAACTCAGGTAAACTGCCTCTCTCTCCATCCAGGTTACAGAACTCCCAGAAGCTGCGTCTGCTACCCTCAGCCTACAGAAAACCCGCATATAGCGAAAGCCTACTCCCAGGCTACAGAACTCTTGGAAACAGCTTCTCTCTACATTCAACATACAGAACTCCTGGAAATTGCATCTCTCTACACTTAGGTTACAGAACTCCCGTAAGTTGCATCTACATAAGGATACAGCAAACCCGATGTAAGGAATGACTGCATCCAGGATACAGGTCTCCACTAAACAGCTCCTCCCTACACCAAGGATAGAGAACTCTTGGAAACCGCATTTCCCTACATCCAGGTATCAGAGCTCCCATAAGCTGTGTCTCCTACACTCAGGATCCAGAAATCCCATACACTGCGTATGCCTCTTGCCAGGCTACAGAACACTTGGGAAGAGCTTCTCCCTATACCCAGATACAGAACATAGGTAAACTGCCTCTCTCTACATCCAGGTAACAGAGCTCCAATCAGCTGCGTCTGCAGCACTCAGCATCCAGAAAACCCGCATATAGCGAATGCCTAATTACCAGCTACAGAATTCCAGGAAACAGCTCCTCTCTACACCAAGAATGGAGAATTCCTGGAAACTGTGTCTCTCTACATCCAGGGAACAGAGCTTCCATACGCTGCCTCTCCTACACTCACTATGCAGCAATCCCATACACTGCGTATGCACATTTCCAGGCTACAGAACGCTTGGAAACAGCTTCTCCCTACACCCAGATGCAGAACTCAGGTAAACTGCCTCTCTCTCCATCCAGGTTACAGAACTCCCAGAAGCTGCGTCTGCTACCCTCAGCCTACAGAAAACCCGCATATAGCGAAAGCCTACTCCCAGGCTACAGAACTCTTGGAAACAGCTTCTCTCTACATTCAACATACAGAACTCCTGGAAATTGCATCTCTCTACACTTAGGTTACAGAACTCCCGTAAGTTGCATCTCCTACATAAGGATACAGCAAACCCAATGTAAGGAATGACTACATCCAGGATACAGGTCTCCACTAAACAGCTCCTCCCTACACCAAGGATAGAGAACTCTTGGAAACCGCATTTCCCTACATCCAGGTATCAGAGCTCCCATAAGCTGTGTCTCCTACACTCAGGATCCAGAAATCCCATACACTGCGTATGCCTCTTGCCAGGCTACAGAACACTTGGGAAGAGCTTCTCCCTATACCCAGATACAGAACATAGGTAAACTGCCTCTCTCTACATCCAGGTAACAGAGCTCCAATCAGCTGCGTCTGCAGCACTCAGCATCCAGAAAACCCGCATATAGCGAATGCCTAATTACCAGCTACAGAATTCCAGGAAACAGCTCCTCTCTACACCAAGAATGGAGAATTCCTGGAAACTGTGTCTCTCTACATCCAGGGAACAGAGCTTCCATACGCTGCCTCTCCTACACTCACTATGCAGCAATCCCATACACTGCGTATGCACATTTCCAGGCTACAGAACGCTTGGAAACAGCTTCTCCCTACACCCAGATGCAGAACTCAGGTAAACTGCCTCTCTCTCCATCCAGGTTACAGAACTCCCAGAAGCTGCGTCCGCTACCCTCAGCCTACAGAAAACCCGCATATAGCGAAAGCCTACTCCCAGGCTACAGAACTCTTGGAAACAGCTTCTCTCTACATTCAACATACAGAACTCCTGGAAATTGCATCTCTCTACACTTAGGTTACAGAACTCCCGTAAGTTGCATCTCCTACATAAGGATACAGCAAACCCGATGTAAGGAATGACTACATCCAGGATACAGGTCTCCACTAAACAGCTCCTCCCTACACCAAGGATAGAGAACTCTTGGAAACCGCATTTCCCTACATCCAGGTACCAGAGCTCCCATAAGCTGTGTCTCCTACACTCAGGATCCAGAAATCCCATACACTGCGTATGCCTCTTGCCAGGCTACAGAACACTTGGAAAGAGCTTCTCCCTATACCCAGATACAGAACATAGGTAAACTGCCTCTCTCTACATCCAGGTAACAGAGCTCCAATCAGCTGCGTCTGCAGCACTCAGCATCCAGAAAACCCGCATATAGCGAATGCCTAATTACCAGCTACAGAATTCCAGGAAACAGCTCCTCTCTACACCAAGAATGGAGAATTCCTGGAAACTGTGTCTCTCTACATCCAGGGAACAGAGCTTCCATACGCTGCCTCTCCTACACTCACTATGCAGCAATCCCATACACTGCGTATGCACATTTCCAGGCTACAGAACGCTTGGAAACAGCTTCTCCCTACACCCAGATGCAGAACTCAGGTAAACTGCCTCTCTCTCCATCCAGGTTACAGAACTCCCAGAAGCTGCGTCCGCTACCCTCAGCCTACAGAAAACCCGCATATAGCGAAAGCCTACTCCCAGGCTACAGAACTCTTGGAAACAGCTTCTCTCTACATTCAACATACAGAACTCCTGGAAATTGCATCTCTCTACACTTAGGTTACAGAACTCCCGTAAGTTGCATCTCCTACATAAGGATACAGCAAACCCGATGTAAGGAATGACTACATCCAGGATACAGGTCTCCAGTAAACAGCTCCTCCCTACACCAAGGATAGAGAACTCTTGGAAACCGCATTTCCCTACATCCAGGTACCAGAGCTCCCATAAGCTGTGTCTCCTACACTCAGGATCCAGAAATCCCATACACTGCGTATGCCTCTTGCCAGGCTACAGAACACTTGGAAAGAGCTTCTCCCTATACCCAGATACAGAACATAGGTAAACTGCCTCTCTCTACATCCAGGTAACAGAGCTCCAATCAGCTGCGTCTGCAGCACTCAGCATACAGAAAACCCGCATATAGCGAATGCCCAATTACCAGCTACAGAATTCCAGGAAACAGCTCCTCCCTACACCAAGGATAGAGAACTCTTGGAAACCGCATTTCCCTACATCCAGGTATCAGAGCTCCCATAAGCTGTGTCTCCTACACTCAGGATCCAGAAATCCCATACACTGCGTATGCCTCTTGCCAGGCTACAGAACACTTGGGAAGAGCTTCTCCCTATACCCAGATACAGAACATAGGTAAACTGCCTCTCTCTACATCCAGGTAACAGAGCTCCAATCAGCTGCGTCTGCAGCACTCAGCATCCAGAAAACCCGCATATAGCGAATGCCCAATTACCAGCTACAGAATTCCAGGAAACAGCTCCTCTCTACACCAAGAATGGAGAATTCCTGGAAACTGTGTCTCTCTACATCCAGGGAACAGAGCTTCCATACGCTGCCTCTCCTACACTCACTATGCAGCAATCCCATACACTGCGTATGCACATTTCCAGGCTACAGAACGCTTGGAAACAGCTTCTCCCTACACCCAGATGCAGAACTCAGGTAAACTGCCTCTCTCTCCATCCAGGTTACAGAACTCCCAGAAGCTGCGTCTGCTACCCTCAGCCTACAGAAAACCCGCATATAGCGAAAGCCTACTCCCAGGCTACAGAACTCTTGGAAACAGCTTCTCTCTACATTCAACATACAGAACTCCTGGAAATTGCATCTCTCTACACTTAGGTTACAGAACTCCCGTAAGTTGCATCTCCTACATAAGGATACAGCAAACCCGATGTAAGGAATGACTACATCCAGGATACAGGTCTCCAGTAAACAGCTCCTCCCTACACCAAGGATAGAGAACTCTTGGAAACCGCATTTCCCTACATCCAGGTACCAGAGCTCCCATAAGCTGTGTCTCCTACACTCAGGATCCAGAAATCCCATACACTGCGTATACCTCTTGCCAGGCTACAGAACACTTGGGAAGAGCTTCTCCCTATACCCAGATACAGAACATAGGTAAACTGCCTCTCTCTACATCCAGGTAACAGAGCTCCAATCAGCTGCGTCTGCAGCACTCAGCATCCAGAAAACCCGCATATAGCGAATGCCTAATTACCAGCTACAGAATTCCAGGAAACAGCTCCTCTCTACACCAAGAATGGAGAATTCCTGGAAACTGTGTCTCTCTACATCCAGGGAACAGAGCTTCCATACGCTGCCTCTCCTACACTCACTATGCAGCAATCCCATACACTGCGTATGCACATTTCCAGGCTACAGAACGCTTGGAAACAGCTTCTCCCTACACCCAGATGCAGAACTCAGGTAAACTGCCTCTCTCTCCATCCAGGTTACAGAACTCCCAGAAGCTGCGTCTGCTACCCTCAGCCTACAGAAAACCCGCATATAGCGAAAGCCTACTCCCAGGCTACAGAACTCTTGGAAACAGCTTCTCTCTACATTCAACATACAGAACTCCTGGAAATTGCATCTCTCTACACTTAGGTTACAGAACTCCCGTAAGTTGCATCTCCTACATAAGGATACAGCAAACCCGATGTAAGGAATGACTACATCCAGGATACAGGTCTCCAGTAAACAGCTCCTCCCTACACCAAGGATAGAGAACTCTTGGAAACCACATTTCCCTACATCCAGGTACCAGAGCTCCCATAAGCTGTGTCTCCTACACTCAGGATCCAGAAATCCCATACACTGCGTATACCTCTTGCCAGGCTACAGAACACTTGGAAAGAGCTTCTCCCTATACCCAGATACAGAACATAGGAAAACTGCCTCTCTCTACATCCAGGTAACAGAGCTCCAATCAGCTGCGTCTGCAGCACTCAGCATCCAGAAAACCCGCATATAGCGAATGCCTAATTACCAGCTACAGAATTCCAGGAAACAGCTCCTCTCTACACCAAGAATGGAGAATTCCTGGAAACTGTGTCTCTCTACATCCAGGGAACAGAGCTTCCATACGCTGCCTCTCCTACACTCACTATGCAGCAATCCCATACACTGCGTATGCACATTTCCAGGCTACAGAACGCTTGGAAACAGCTTCTCCCTACACCCAGATGCAGAACTCAGGTAAACTGCCTCTCTCTCCATCCAGGTTACAGAACTCCCAGAAGCTGCGTCCGCTACCCTCAGCCTACAGAAAACCCGCATATAGCGAAAGCCTACTCCCAGGCTACAGAACTCTTGGAAACAGCTTCTCTCTACATTCAACATACAGAACTCCTGGAAATTGCATCTCTCTACACTTAGGTTACAGAACTCCCGTAAGTTGCATCTCCTACATAAGGATACAGCAAACCCGATGTAAGGAATGACTACATCCAGGATACAGGTCTCCACTAAACAGCTCCTCCCTACACCAAGGATAGAGAACTCTTGGAAACCGCATTTCCCTACATCCAGGTATCAGAGCTCCCATAAGCTGTGTCTCCTACACTCAGGATCCAGAAATCCCATACACTGCGTATGCCTCTTGCCAGGCTACAGAACACTTGGGAAGAGCTTCTCCCTATACCCAGATACAGAACATAGGTAAACTGCCTCTCTCTCCATCCAGGTAACAGAGCTCCAATCAGCTGCGTCTGCAGCACTCAGCATCCAGAAAACCCGCATATAGCGAATGCCTAATTACCAGCTACAGAATTCCAGGAAACAGCTCCTCTCTACACCAAGAATGGAGAATTCCTGGAAACTGTGTCTCTCTACATCCAGGGAACAGAGCTTCCATACGCTGCCTCTCCTACACTCACTATGCAGCAATCCCATACACTGCGTATGCACATTTCCAGGCTACAGAACGCTTGGAAACAGCTTCTCCCTACACCCAGATGCAGAACTCAGGTAAACTGCCTCTCTCTCCATCCAGGTTACAGAACTCCCAGAAGCTGCGTCTGCTACCCTCAGCCTACAGAAAACCCGCATATAGCGAAAGCCTACTCCCAGGCTACAGAACTCTTGGAAACAGCTTCTCTCTACATTCAACATACAGAACTCCTGGAAATTGCATCTCTCTACACTTAGGTTACAGAACTCCCGTAAGTTGCATCTCCTACATAAGGATACAGCAAACCCGATGTAAGGAATGACTACATCCAGGATACAGGTCTCCACTAAACAGCTCCTCCCTACACCAAGGATAGAGAACTCTTGGAAACCGCATTTCCCTACATCCAGGTATCAGAGCTCCCATAAGCTGTGTCTCCTACACTCAGGATCCAGAAATCCCATACACTGCGTATGCCTCTTGCCAGGCTACAGAACACTTGGGAAGAGCTTCTCCCTATACCCAGATACAGAACATAGGTAAACTGCCTCTCTCTACATCCAGGTAACAGAGCTCCAATCAGCTGCGTCTGCAGCACTCAGCATCCAGAAAACCCGCATATAGCGAATGCCTAATTACCAGCTACAGAATTCCAGGAAACAGCTCCTCTCTACACCAAGAATGGAGAATTCCTGGAAACTGTGTCTCTCTACATCCAGGGAACAGAGCTTCCATACGCTGCCTCTCCTACACTCACTATGCAGCAATCCCATACACTGCGTATGCACATTTCCAGGCTACAGAACGCTTGGAAACAGCTTCTCCCTACACCCAGATGCAGAACTCAGGTAAACTGCCTCTCTCTCCATCCAGGTTACAGAACTCCCAGAAGCTGCGTCTGCTACCCTCAGCCTACAGAAAACCCGCATATAGCGAAAGCCTACTCCCAGGCTACAGAACTCTTGGAAACAGCTTCTCTCTACATTCAACATACAGAACTCCTGGAAATTGCATCTCTCTACACTTAGGTTACAGAACTCCCGTAAGTTGCATCTCCTACATAAGGATACAGCAAACCCGATGTAAGGAATGACTACATCCAGGATACAGGTCTCCACTAAACAGCTCCTCCCTACACCAAGGATAGAGAACTCTTGGAAACCGCATTTCCCTACATCCAGGTACCAGAGCTCCCATAAGCTGTGTCTCCTACACTAAGGATCCAGAAATCCCATACACTGCGTATGCCTCTTGCCAGGCTACAGAACACTTGGAAAGAGCTTCTCCCTATACCCAGATACAGAACATAGGTAAACTGCCTCTCTCTACATCCAGGTAACAGAGCTCCAATCAGCTGCGTCTGCAGCACTCAGCATCCAGAAAACCCGCATATAGCGAATGCCTAATTACCAGCTACAGAATTCCAGGAAACAGCTCCTCTCTACACCAAGAATGGAGAATTCCTGGAAACTGTGTCTCTCTACATCCAGGGAACAGAGCTTCCATACGCTGCCTCTCCTACACTCACTATGCAGCAATCCCATACACTGCGTATGCACATTTCCAGGCTACAGAACGCTTGGAAACAGCTTCTCCCTACACCCAGATGCAGAACTCAGGTAAACTGCCTCTCTCTCCATCCAGGTTACAGAACTCCCAGAAGCTGCGTCTGCTACCCTCAGCCTACAGAAAACCCGCATATAGCGAAAGCCTACTCCCAGGCTACAGAACTCTTGGAAACAGCTTCTCTCTACATTCAACATACAGAACTCCTGGAAATTGCATCTCTCTACACTTAGGTTACAGAACTCCCGTAAGTTGCATCTCCTACATAAGGATACAGCAAACCCGATGTAAGGAATGACTACATCCAGGATACAGGTCTCCAGTAAACAGCTCCTCCCTACACCAAGGATAGAGAACTCTTGGAAACCGCATTTCCCTACATCCAGGTACCAGAGCTCCCATAAGCTGTGTCTCCTACACTCAGGATCCAGAAATCCCATACACTGCGTATGCCTCTTGCCAGGCTACAGAACACTTGGAAAGAGCTTCTCCCTATACCCAGATACAGAACATAGGTAAACTGCCTCTCTCTACATCCAGGTAACAGAGCTCCAATCAACTGCGTCTGCAGCACTAAGCATACAGAAAACCCGCATATAACGAATGCCCAATTACCAGCTACAGAATTCCAGGAAACAGCTCCTCCCTACACCAAGGATAGAGAACTCTTGGAAACCGCATTTCCCTACATCCAGGTATCAGAGCTCCCATAAGCTGTGTCTCCTACACTCAGGATCCAGAAATCCCATACACTGCGTATGCCTCTTGCCAGGCTACAGAACACTTGGAAAGAGCTTCTCCCTGTACCCAGATACAGAACATAGGTAAACTGCCTCTCTCTACATCCAGGTAACAGAGCTCCAATCAGCTGCGTCTGCAGCACTCAGCATACAGAAAACCCGCATATAGCGAATGCCCAATTACCAGCTACAGAATTCCAGGAAACAGCTCCTCTCTACACCAAGAATGGAGAATTCCTGGAAACTGTGTCTCTCTACATCCAGGGAACAGAGCTTCCATACGCTGCCTCTCCTACACTCACTATGCAGCAATCCCATACACTGCGTATGCACATTTCCAGGCTACAGAACGCTTGGAAACAGCTTCTCCCTACACCCAGATGCAGAACTCAGGTAAACTGCCTCTCTCTCCATCCAGGTTACAGAACTCCCAGAAGCTGCGTCTGCTACCCTCAGCCTACAGAAAACCCGCATATAGCGAAAGCCTACTCCCAGGCTACAGAACTCTTGGAAACAGCTTCTCTCTACATTCAACATACAGAACTCCTGGAAATTGCATCTCTCTACACTTAGGTTACAGAACTCCCGTAAGTTGCATCTCCTACATAAGGATACAGCAAACCCGATGTAAGGAATGACTACATCCAGGAAACAGGTCTCCACTAAACAGCTCCTCACTACACCAAGGATAGAGAACTCTTGGAAACCGCATTTCCCTACATCCAGGTATCAGAGCTCCCATAAGCTGTGTCTCCTACACTCAGGATCCAGAAATCCCATACACTGCGTATGCCTCTTGCCAGGCTACAGAACACTTGGAAAGAGCTTCTCCCTATACCCAGATACAGAACATAGGTAAACTGCCTCTCTCTACATCCAGGTAACAGAGCTCCAATCAGCTGCGTCTGCAGCACTCAGCATCCAGAAAACCCGCATATAGCAAATGCCCAATTACCAGCTACAGAATTCCAGGAAACAGCTCCTCTCTACACCAAGAATGGAGAATTCCTGGAAACTGTGTCTCTCTACATCCAGGGAACAGAGCTTCCATACGCTGCCTCTCCTACACTCACTATGCAGCAATCCCATACACTGCGTATGCACATTTCCAGGCTACAGAACGCTTGGAAACAGCTTCTCCCTACACCCAGATGCAGAACTCAGGTAAACTGCCTCTCTCTCCATCCAGGTTACAGAACTCCCAGAAGCTGCGTCTGCTACCCTCAGCCTACAGAAAACCCGCATATAGCGAAAGCCTACTCCCAGGCTACAGAACTCTTGGAAACAGCTTCTCTCTACATTCAACATACAGAACTCCTGGAAATTGCATCTCTCTACACTTAGGTTACAGAACTCCCGTAAGTTGCATCTCCTACATAAGGATACAGCAAACCCGATGTAAGGAATGACTACATCCAGGATACAGGTCTCCACTAAACAGCTCCTCCCTACACCAAGGATAGAGAACTCTTGGAAACCGCATTTCCCTACATCCAGGTACCAGAGCTCCCATAAGCTGTGTCTCCTACACTCAGGATCCAGAAATCCCATACACTGCGTATGCCTCTTGCCAGGCTACAGAACACTTGGGAAGAGCTTCTCCCTATACCCAGATACAGAACATAGGTAAACTGCCTCTCTCTACATCCAGGTAACAGAGCTCCAATCAGCTGCGTCTGCAGCACTCAGCATACAGAAAACCCGCATATAGCGAATGCCTAATTACCAGCTACAGAATTCCAGGAAACAGCTCCTCTCTACACCAAGAATGGAGAATTCCTGGAAACTGTGTCTCTCTACATCCAGGGAACAGAGCTTCCATACGCTGCCTCTCCTACACTCACTATGCAGCAATCCCATACACTGCGTATGCACATTTCCAGGCTACAGAACGCTTGGAAACAGCTTCTCCCTACACCCAGATGCAGAACTCAGGTAAACTGCCTCTCTCTCCATCCAGGTTACAGAACTCCCAGAAGCTGCGTCTGCTACCCTCAGCCTACAGAAAACCCGCATATAGCGAAAGCCTACTCCCAGGCTACAGAACTATTGGAAACAGCTTCTCTCTACATTCAACATACAGAACTCCTGGAAATTGCATCTCTCTACACTTAGGTTACAGAACTCCCGTAAGTTGCATCTCCTACATAAGGATACAGCAAACCCGATGTAAGGAATGACTACATCCAGGATACAGGTCTCCACTAAACAGCTCCTCCCTACACCAAGGATAGAGAACTCTTGGAAACCGCATTTCCCTACATCCAGGTATCAGAGCTCCCATAAGCTGTGTCTCCTACCCTCAGGATCCAGAAATCCCATACACTGCGTATGCCTCTTGCCAGGCTACAGAACACTTGGAAAGAGCTTCTCCCTATACCCAGATACAGAACATAGGTAAACTGCCTCTCTCTACATCCAGGTAACAGAGCTCCAATCAGCTGCGTCTGCAGCACTCAGCATCCAGAAAACCCGCATATAGCGAATGCCTAATTACCAGCTACAGAATTCCAGGAAACAGCTCCTCTCTACACCAAGAATGGAGAATTCCTGGAAACTGTGTCTCTCTACATCCAGGGAACAGAGCTTCCATACGCTGCCTCTCCTACACTCACTATGCAGCAATCCCATACACTGCGTATGCACATTTCCAGGCTACAGAACGCTTGGAAACAGCTTCTCCCTACACCCAGATGCAGAACTCAGGTAAACTGCCTCTCTCTCCATCCAGGTTACAGAACTCCCAGAAGCTGCGTCTGCTACCCTCAGCCTACAGAAAACCCGCATATAGCGAAAGCCTACTCCCAGGCTACAGAACTCTTGGAAACAGCTTCTCTCTACATTCAACATACAGAACTCCTGGAAATTGCATCTCTCTACACTTAGGTTACAGAACTCCCGTAAGTTGCATCTCCTACATAAGGATACAGCAAACCCGATGTAAGGAATGACTACATCCAGGATACAGGTCTCCAGTAAACAGCTCCTCCCTACACCAAGGATAGAGAACTCTTGGAAACCGCATTTCCCTACATCCAGGTATCAGAGCTCCCATAAGCTGTGTCTCCTACCCTCAGGATCCAGAAATCCCATACACTGCGTATGCCTCTTGCCAGGCTACAGAACACTTGGAAAGAGCTTCTCCCTATACCCAGATACAGAACATAGGTAAACTGCCTCTCTCTACATCCAGGTAACAGAGCTCCAATCAGCTGCGTCTGCAGCACTCAGCATACAGAAAACCCGCATATAGCGAATGCCTAATTACCAGCTACAGAATTCCAGGAAACAGCTCCTCTCTACACCAAGAATGGAGAATTCCTGGAAACTGTGTCTCTCTACATCCAGGGAACAGAGCTTCCATACGCTGCCTCTCCTACACTCACTATGCAGCAATCCCATACACTGCGTATGCACATTTCCAGGCTACAGAACGCTTGGAAACAGCTTCTCCCTACACCCAGATGCAGAACTCAGGTAAACTGCCTCTCTCTCCATCCAGGTTACAGAACTCCCAGAAGCTGCGTCTGCTACCCTCAGCCTACAGAAAACCCGCATATAGCGAAAGCCTACTCCCAGGCTACAGAACTCTTGGAAACAGCTTCTCTCTACATTCAACATACAGAACTCCTGGAAATTGCATCTCTCTACACTTAGGTTACAGAACTCCCGTAAGTTGCATCTCCTACATAAGGATACAGCAAACCCGATGTAAGGAATGACTACATCCAGGATACAGGTCTCCACTAAACAGCTCCTCCCTACACCAAGGATAGAGAACTCTTGGAAACCGCATTTCCCTACATCCAGGTATCAGAGCTCCCATAAGCTGTGTCTCCTACACTCAGGATCCAGAAATCCCATACACTGCGTATGCCTCTTGCCAGGCTACAGAACACTTGGGAAGAGCTTCTCCCTATACCCAGATACAGAACATAGGTAAACTGCCTCTCTCTACATCCAGGTAACAGAGCTCCAATCAGCTGCGTCTGCAGCACTCAGCATCCAGAAAACCCGCATATAGCGAATGCCTAATTACCAGCTACAGAATTCCAGGAAACAGCTCCTCTCTACACCAAGAATGGAGAATTCCTGGAAACTGTGTCTCTCTACATCCAGGGAACAGAGCTTCCATACGCTGCCTCTCCTACACTCACTATGCAGCAATCCCATACACTGCGTATGCACATTTCCAGGCTACAGAACGCTTGGAAACAGCTTCTCCCTACACCCAGATGCAGAACTCAGGTAAACTGCCTCTCTCTCCATCCAGGTTACAGAACTCCCAGAAGCTGCGTCTGCTACCCTCAGCCTACAGAAAACCCGCATATAGCGAAAGCCTACTCCCAGGCTACAGAACTCTTGGAAACAGCTTCTCTCTACATTCAACATACAGAACTCCTGGAAATTGCATCTCTCTACACTTAGGTTACAGAACTCCCGTAAGTTGCATCTCCTACATAAGGATACAGCAAACCTGATGTAAGGAATGACTACATCCAGGATACAGGTCTCCACTAAACAGCTCCTCCCTACACCAAGGATAGAGAACTCTTGGAAACCGCATTTCCCTACATCCAGGTACCAGAGCTCCCATAAGCTGTGTCTCCTACACTCAGGATCCAGAAATCCCATACACTGCGTATGCCTCTTGCCAGGCTACAGAACACTTGGAAAGAGCTTCTCCCTATACCCAGATACAGAACATAGGTAAACTGCCTCTCTCTACATCCAGGTAACAGAGCTCCAATCAGCTGCGTCTGCAGCACTCAGCATACAGAAAACCCGCATATAGCGAATGCCTAATTACCAGCTACAGAATTCCAGGAAACAGCTCCTCTCTACACCAAGAATGGAGAATTCCTGGAAACTGTGTCTCTCTACATCCAGGGAACAGAGCTTCCATACGCTGCCTCTCCTACACTCACTATGCAGCAATCCCATACACTGCGTATGCACATTTCCAGGCTACAGAACGCTTGGAAACAGCTTCTCCCTACACCCAGATGCAGAACTCAGGTAAACTGCCTCTCTCTCCATCCAGGTTACAGAACTCCCAGAAGCTGCGTCTGCTACCCTCAGCCTACAGAAAACCCGCATATAGCGAAAGCCTACTCCCAGGCTACAGAACTATTGGAAACAGCTTCTCTCTACATTCAACATACAGAACTCCTGGAAATTGCATCTCTCTACACTTAGGTTACAGAACTCCCGTAAGTTGCATCTCCTACATAAGGATACAGCAAACCCGATGTAAGGAATGACTACATCCAGGATACAGGTCTCCAGTAAACAGCTCCTCCCTACACCAAGGATAGAGAACTCTTGGAAACCGCATTTCCCTACATCCAGGTATCAGAGCTCCCATAAGCTGTGTCTCCTACCCTCAGGATCCAGAAATCCCATACACTGCGTATGCCTCTTGCCAGGCTACAGAACACTTGGAAAGAGCTTCTCCCTATACCCAGATACAGAACATAGGTAAACTGCCTCTCTCTACATCCAGGTAACAGAGCTCCAATCAGCTGCGTCTGCAGCACTCAGCATCCAGAAAACCCGCATATAGCGAATGCCTAATTACCAGCTACAGAATTCCAGGAAACAGCTCCTCTCTACACCAAGAATGGAGAATTCCTGGAAACTGTGTCTCTCTACATCCAGGGAACAGAGCTTCCATACGCTGCCTCTCCTACACTCACTATGCAGCAATCCCATACACTGCGTATGCACATTTCCAGGCTACAGAACGCTTGGAAACAGCTTCTCCCTACACCCAGATGCAGAACTCAGGTAAACTGCCTCTCTCTCCATCCAGGTTACAGAACTCCCAGAAGCTGCGTCTGCTACCCTCAGCCTACAGAAAACCCGCATATAGCGAAAGCCTACTCCCAGGCTACAGAACTCTTGGAAACAGCTTCTCTCTACATTCAACATACAGAACTCCTGGAAATTGCATCTCTCTACACTTAGGTTACAGAACTCCCGTAAGTTGCATCTCCTACATAAGGATACAGCAAACCCGATGTAAGGAATGACTACATCCAGGATACAGGTCTCCACTAAACAGCTCCTCCCTACACCAAGGATAGAGAACTCTTGGAAACCGCATTTCCCTACATCCAGGTATCAGAGCTCCCATAAGCTGTGTCTCCTACACTCAGGATCCAGAAATCCCATACACTGCGTATGCCTCTTGCCAGGCTACAGAACACTTGGAAAGAGCTTCTCCCTATACCCAGATACAGAACATAGGTAAACTGCCTCTCTCTACATCCAGGTAACAGAGCTCCAATCAGCTGCGTCTGCAGCACTCAGCATACAGAAAACCCGCATATAGCGAATGCCTAATTACCAGCTACAGAATTCCAGGAAACAGCTCCTCTCTACACCAAGAATGGAGAATTCCTGGAAACTGTGTCTCTCTACATCCAGGGAACAGAGCTTCCATACGCTGCCTCTCCTACACTCACTATGCAGCAATCCCATACACTGCGTATGCACATTTCCAGGCTACAGAACGCTTGGAAACAGCTTCTCCCTACACCCAGATGCAGAACTCAGGTAAACTGCCTCTCTCTCCATCCAGGTTACAGAACTCCCAGAAGCTGCGTCTGCTACCCTCAGCCTACAGAAAACCCGCATATAGCGAAAGCCTACTCCCAGGCTACAGAACTCTTGGAAACAGCTTCTCTCTACATTAACATACAGAACTCCTGGAAATTGCATCTCTCTACACTTAGGTTACAGAACTCCCGTAAGTTGCATCTCCTACATAAGGATACAGCAAACCCGATGGAAGGAATGACTACATCCAGGATACAGGTCTCCACTAAACAGCTCCTCCCTACACCAAGGATAGAGAACTCTTGGAAACCGCATTTCCCTACATCCAGGTATCAGAGCTCCCATAAGCTGTGTCTCCTACACTCAGGATCCAGAAATCCCATACACTGCGTATGCCTCTTGCCAGGCTACAGAACACTTGGGAAGAGCTTCTACCTATACCCAGATACAGAACATAGGTAAACTGCCTCTCTCTACATCCAGGTAACAGAGCTCCAATCAGCTGCGTCTGCAGCACTCAGCATACAGAAAACCCGCATATAGCGAATGCCCAATTACCAGCTACAGAATTCCAGGAAACAGCTCCTCTCTACACCAAGAATGGAGAATTCCTGGAAACTGTGTCTCTCTACATCCAGGGAACAGAGCTTCCATACGCTGCCTCTCCTACACTCACTATGCAGCAATCCCATACACTGCGTATGCACATTTCCAGGCTACAGAACGCTTGGAAACAGCTTCTCCCTACACCCAGATGCAGAACTCAGGTAAACTGCCTCTCTCTCCATCCAGGTTACAGAACTCCCAGAAGCTGCGTCTGCTACCCTCAGCCTACAGAAAACCCGCATATAGCGAAAGCCTACTCCCAGGCTACAGAACTCTTGGAAACAGCTTCTCTCTACATTCAACATACAGAACTCCTGGAAATTGCATCTCTCTACACTTAGGTTACAGAACTCCCGTAAGTTGCATCTCCTACATAAGGATACAGCAAACCCGATGTAAGGAATGACTACATCCAGGATACAGGTCTCCACTAAACAGCTCCTCCCTACACCAAGGATAGAGAACTCTTGGAAACTGCATTTCCCTACATCCAGGTATCAGAGCTCCCATAAGCTGTGTCTCCTACCCTCAGGATCCAGAAATCCCATACACTGCGTATGCCTCTTGCCAGGCTACAGAACACTTGGAAAGAGCTTCTCCCTATACCCAGATACAGAACATAGGTAAACTGCCTCTCTCTACATCCAGGTAACAGAGCTCCAATCAGCTGCGTCTGCAGCACTCAGCATCCAGAAAACCCGCATATAGCGAATGCCTAATTACCAGCTACAGAATTCCAGGAAACAGCTCCTCTCTACACCAAGAATGGAGAATTCCTGGAAACTGTGTCTCTCTACATCCAGGGAACAGAGCTTCCATACGCTGCCTCTCCTACACTCACTATGCAGCAATCCCATACACTGCGTATGCACATTTCCAGGCTACAGAACGCTTGGAAACAGCTTCTCCCTACACCCAGATGCAGAACTCAGGTAAACTGCCTCTCTCTCCATCCAGGTTACAGAACTCCCAGAAGCTGCGTCTGCTACCCTCAGCCTACAGAAAACCCGCATATAGCGAAAGCCTACTCCCAGGCTACAGAACTCTTGGAAACAGCTTCTCTCTACATTCAACATACAGAACTCCTGGAAATTGCATCTCTCTACACTTAGGTTACAGAACTCCCGTAAGTTGCATCTCCTACATAAGGATACAGCAAACCCGATGTAAGGAATGACTACATCCAGGATACAGGTCTCCACTAAACAGCTCCTCCCTACACCAAGGATAGAGAACTCTTGGAAACCGCATTTCCCTACATCCAGGTACCAGAGCTCCCATAAGCTGTGTCTCCTACACTCAGGATCCAGAAATCCCATACACTGCGTATGCCTCTTGCCAGGCTACAGAACACTTGGAAAGAGCTTCTCCCTATACCCAGATACAGAACATAGGTAAACTGCCTCTCTCTACATCCAGGTAACAGAGCTCCAATCAGCTGCGTCTGCAGCACTCAGCATCCAGAAAACCCGCATATAGCGAATGCCTAATTACCAGCTACAGAATTCCAGGAAACAGCTCCTCTCTACACCAAGAATGGAGAATTCCTGGAAACTGTGTCTCTCTACATCCAGGGAACAGAGCTTCCATACGCTGCCTCTCCTACACTCACTATGCAGCAATCCCATACACTGCGTATGCACATTTCCAGGCTACAGAACGCTTGGAAACAGCTTCTCCCTACACCCAGATGCAGAACTCAGGTAAACTGCCTCTCTCTCCATCCAGGTTACAGAACTCCCAGAAGCTGCGTCTGCTACCCTCAGCCTACAGAAAACCTGCATATAGCGAAAGCCTACTCCCAGGCTACAGAACTCTTGGAAACAGCTTCTCTCTACATTCAACATACAGAACTCCTGGAAATTGCATCTCTCTACACTTAGGTTACAGAACTCCCGTAAGTTGCATCTCCTACATAAGGATACAGCAAACCCGATGTAAGGAATGACTACATCCAGGATACAGGTCTCCAGTAAACAGCTCCTCCCTACACCAAGGATAGAGAACTCTTGGAAACCGCATTTCCCTACATCCAGGTATCAGAGCTCCCATAAGCTGTGTCTCCTACACTCAGGATCCAGAAATCCCATACACTGCGTATGCCTCTTGCCAGGCTACAGAACACTTGGGAAGAGCTTCTCCCTATACCCAGATACAGAACATAGGTAAACTGCCTCTCTCTACATCCAGGTAACAGAGCTCCAATCAGCTGCGTCTGCAGCACTCAGCATCCAGAAAACCCGCATATAGCGAATGCCCAATTAACAGCTACAGAATTCCAGGAAACAGCTCCTCTCTACACCAAGAATGGAGAATTCCTGGAAACTGTGTCTCTCTACATCCAGGGAACAGAGCTTCCATACGCTGCCTCTCCTACACTCACTATGCAGCAATCCCATACACTGCGTATGCACATTTCCAGGCTACAGAACGCTTGGAAACAGCTTCTCCCTACACCCAGATGCAGAACTCAGGTAAACTGCCTCTCTCTCCATCCAGGTTACAGAACTCCCAGAAGCTGCGTCTGCTACCCTCAGCCTACAGAAAACCCGCATATAGCGAAAGCCTACTCCCAGGCTACAGAACTCTTGGAAACAGCTTCTCTCTACATTCAACATACAGAACTCCTGGAAATTGCATCTCTCTACACTTAGGTTACAGAACTCCCGTAAGGTGCATCTCCTACATAAGGATACAGCAAACCCGATGTAAGGAATGACTACATCCAGGATACAGGTCTCCAGTAAACAGCTCCTCCCTACACCAAGGATAGAGATCTCTTGGAAACCGCATTTCCCTACATCCAGGTACCAGAGCTCCCATAAGCTGTGTCTCCTACACTAAGGATCCAGAAATCCCATACACTGCGTATGCCTCTTGCCAGGCTACAGAACACTTGGGAAGAGCTTCTCCCTATACCCAGATACAGAACATAGGAAAACTGCCTCTCTCTACATCCAGGTAACAGAGCTCCAATCAGCTGCGTCTGCAGCACTCAGCATACAGAAAACCCGCATATAGCGAATGCCTAATTACCAGCTACAGAATTCCAGGAAACAGCTCCTCTCTACACCAAGAATGGAGAATTCCTGGAAACTGTGTCTCTCTACATCCAGGGAACAGAGCTTCCATACGCTGCCTCTCCTACACTCACTATGCAGCAATCCCATACACTGCGTATGCACATTTCCAGGCTACAGAATGCTTGGAAACAGCTTCTCCCTACACCCAGATGCAGAACTCAGGTAAACTGCCTCTCTCTCCATCCAGGTTACAGAACTCCCAGAAGCTGCGTCTGCTACCCTCAGCCTACAGAAAACCCGCATATAGCGAAAGCCTGCTCCCAGGCTACAGAACTCTTGGAAACAGCTTCTCTCTACATTCAACATACAGAACTCCTGGAAATTGCATCTCTCTACACTTAGGTTACAGAACTCCCGTAAGGTGCATCTCCTACATAAGGATACAGCAAACCCGATGTAAGGAATGACTACATCCAGGATACAGGTCTCCACTAAACAGCTCCTCCCTACACCAAGGATAGAGAACTCTTGGAAACTGCATTTCCCTACATCCAGGTATCAGAGCTCCCATAAGCTGTGTCTCCTACACTCAGGATCCAGAAATCCCATACACTGCGTATGCCTCTTGCCAGGCTACAGAACACTTGGGAAGAGCTTCTCCCTATACCCAGATACAGAACATAGGTAAACTGCCTCTCTCTACATCCAGGTAACAGAGCTCCAATCAGCTGCGTCTGCAGCACTCAGCATCCAGAAAACCCGCATATAGCGAATGCCCAATTACCAGCTACAGAATTCCAGGAAACAGCTCCTCTCTACACCAAGAATGGAGAATTCCTGGAAACTGTGTCTCTCTACATCCAGGGAACAGAGCTTCCATACGCTGCCTCTCCTACACTCACTATGCAGCAATCCCATACACTGCGTATGCACATTTCCAGGCTACAGAACGCTTGGAAACAGCTTCTCCCTACACCCAGATGCAGAACTCAGGTAAACTGCCTCTCTCTCCATCCAGGTTACAGAACTCCCAGAAGCTGCGTCTGCTACCCTCAGCCTACAGAAAACCCGCATATAGCGAAAGCCTACTCCCAGGCTACAGAACTCTTGGAAACAGCTTCTCTCTACATTCAACATACAGAACTCCTGGAAATTGCATCTCTCTACACTTAGGTTACAGAACTCCCGTAAGTTGCATCTCCTACATAAGGATACAGCAAACCCGATGTAAGGAATGACTACATCCAGGATACAGGTCTCCACTAAACAGCTCCTCCCTACACCAAGGATAGAGAACTCTTGGAAACCGCATTTCCCTACATCCAGGTACCAGATCTCCCATAAGCTGTGTCTCCTACACTCAGGATCCAGAAATCCCATACACTGCGTATGCCTCTTGCCAGGCTACAGAACACTTGGGAAGAGCTTCTCCCTATACCCAGATACAGAACATAGGTAAACTGCCTCTCTCTACATCCAGGTAACAGAGCTCCAATCAGCTGCGTCTGCAGCACTCAGCATCCAGAAAACCCGCATATAGCGAATGCCCAATTACCAGCTACAGAATTCCAGGAAACAGCTCCTCTCTACACCAAGAATGGAGAATTCCTGGAAACTGTGTCTCTCTACATCCAGGGAACAGAGCTTCCATACGCTGCCTCTCCTACACTCACTATGCAGCAATCCCGTACACTGCGTATGCACATTTCCAGGCTACAGAACGCTTGGAAACAGCTTCTCCCTACACCCAGATGCAGAACTCAGGTAAACTGCCTCTCTCTCCATCCAGGTTACAGAACTCCCAGAAGCTGCGTCTGCTACCCTCAGCCTACAGAAAACCCGCATATAGCGAAAGCCTACTCCCAGGCTACAGAACTCTTGGAAACAGCTTCTCTCTACATTCAACATACAGAACTGGAAATTGCATCTCTCTACACTTAGGTTACAGAACTCCCGTAAGTTGCATCTCCTACATAAGGATACAGCAAACCCGATGTAAGGAATGACTACATCCAGGATACAGGTCTCCACTAAACAGCTCCTCCCTACACCAAGGATAGAGAACTCTTGGAAACCGCATTTCCCTACATCCATGTATCAGAGCTCCCATAAGCTGTGTCTCCTACACTCAGGATCCAGAAATCCCATACACTGCGTATGCCTCTTGCCAGGCTACAGAACACTTGGGAAGAGCTTCTACCTATACCCAGATACAGAACATAGGTAAACTGCCTCTCTCTACATCCAGGTAACAGAGCTCCAATCAGCTGCGTCTGCAGCACTCAGCATCCAGAAAACCCGCATATAGCGAATGCCCAATTACCAGCTACAGAATTCCAGGAAACAGCTCCTCTCTACACCAAGAATGGAGAATTCCTGGAAACTGTGTCTCTCTACATCCAGGGAACAGAGCTTCCATACGCTGCCTCTCCTACACTCACTATGCAGCAATCCCGTACACTGCGTATGCACATTTCCAGGCTACAGAACGCTTGGAAACAGCTTCTCCCTACACCCAGATGCAGAACTCAGGTAAACTGCCTCTCTCTCCATCCAGGTTACAGAACTCCCAGAAGCTGCGTCTGCTACCCTCAGCCTACAGAAAACCCGCATATAGCGAAAGCCTACTCCCAGGCTACAGAACTCTTGGAAACAGCTTCTCTCTACATTCAACATACAGAACTCCTGGAAATTGCATCTCTCTACACTTAGGTTACAGAACTCCCGTAAGTTGCATCTCCTACATAAGGATACAGCAAACCCGATGTAAGGAATGACTACATCCAGGATACAGGTCTCCACTAAACAGCTCCTCCCTACACCAAGGATAGAGAACTCTTGGAAACCGCATTTCCCTACATCCAGGTATCAGAGCTCCCATAAGCTGTGTCTCCTACACTCAGGATCCAGAAATCCCATACACTGCGTATGCCTCTTGCCAGGCTACAGAACACTTGGGAAGAGCTTCTACCTATACCCAGATACAGAACATAGGTAAACTGCCTCTCTCTACATCCAGGTAACAGAGCTCCAATCAGCTGCGTCTGCAGCACTCAGCATACAGAAAACCCGCATATAGCGAATGCCCAATTACCAGCTACAGAATTCCAGGAAACAGCTCCTCTCTACACCAAGAATGGAGAATTCCTGGAAACTGTGTCTCTCTACATCCAGGGAACAGAGCTTCCATACGCTGCCTCTCCTACACTCACTATGCAGCAATCCCATACACTGCGTATGCACATTTCCAGGCTACAGAATGCTTGGAAACAGCTTCTCCCTACACCCAGATGCAGAACTCAGGTAAACTGCCTCTCTCTCCATCCAGGTTACAGAACTCCCAGAAGCTGCGTCTGCTACCCTCAGCCTACAGAAAACCCGCATATAGCGAAAGCCTACTCCCAGGCTACAGAACTCTTGGAAACAGCTTCTCTCTACATTCAACATACAGAACTCCTGGAAATTGCATCTCTCTACACTTAGGTTACAGAACTCCCGTAAGGTGCATCTCCTACATAAGGATACAGCAAACCCGATGTAAGGAATGACTACATCCAGGATACAGGTCTCCACTAAACAGCTCCTCCCTACACCAAGGATAGAGAACTCTTGGAAACTGCATTTCCCTACATCCAGGTATCAGAGCTCCCATAAGCTGTGTCTCCTACACTCAGGATCCAGAAATCCCATACACTGCGTATGCCTCTTGCCAGGCTACAGAACACTTGGGAAGAGCTTCTCCCTATACCCAGATACAGAACATAGGTAAACTGCCTCTCTCTACATCCAGGTAACAGAGCTCCAATCAGCTGCGTCTGCAGCACTCAGCATCCAGAAAACCCGCATATAGCGAATGCCCAATTACCAGCTACAGAATTCCAGGAAACAGCTCCTCTCTACACCAAGAATGGAGAATTCCTGGAAACTGTGTCTCTCTACATCCAGGGAACAGAGCTTCCATACGCTGCCTCTCCTACACTCACTATGCAGCAATCCCATACACTGCGTATGCACATTTCCAGGCTACAGAACGCTTGGAAACAGCTTCTCCCTACACCCAGATGCAGAACTCAGGTAAACTGCCTCTCTCTCCATCCAGGTTACAGAACTCCCAGAAGCTGCGTCTGCTACCCTCAGCCTACAGAAAACCCGCATATAGCGAAAGCCTACTCCCAGGCTACAGAACTCTTGGAAACAGCTTCTCTCTACATTCAACATACAGAACTCCTGGAAATTGCATCTCTCTACACTTAGGTTACAGAACTCCCGTAAGTTGCATCTCCTACATAAGGATACAGCAAACCCGATGTAAGGAATGACTACATCCAGGATACAGGTCTCCACTAAACAGCTCCTCCCTACACCAAGGATAGAGAACTCTTGGAAACCGCATTTCCCTACATCCAGGTATCAGAGCTCCCATAAGCTGTGTCTCCTACACTCAGGATCCAGAAATCCCATACACTGCGTATGCCTCTTGCCAGGCTACAGAACACTTGGAAAGAGCTTCTCCCTATACCCAGATACAGAACATAGGTAAACTGCCTCTCTCTACATCCAGGTAACAGAGCTCCAATCAGCTGCGTCTGCAGCACTCAGCATACAGAAAACCCGCATATAGCGAATGCCCAATTACCAGCTACAGAATTCCAGGAAACAGCTCCTCTCTACACCAAGAATGGAGAATTCCTGGAAACTGTGTCTCTCTACATCCAGGGAACAGAGCTTCCATACGCTGCCTCTCCTACACTCACTATGCAGCAATCCCATACACTGCGTATGCACATTTCCAGGCTACAGAACGCTTGGAAACAGCTTCTCCCTACACCCAGATGCAGAACTCAGGTAAACTGCCTCTCTCTCCATCCAGGTTACAGAACTCCCAGAAGCTGCGTCTGCTACCCTCAGCCTACAGAAAACCCGCATATAGCGAAAGCCTACTCCCAGGCTACAGAACTCTTGGAAACAGCTTCTCTCTACATTCAACATACAGAACTCCTGGAAATTGCATCTCTCTACACTTAGGTTACAGAACTCCCGTAAGTTGCATCTCCTACATAAGGATACAGCAAACCCGATGTAAGGAATGACTACATCCAGGATACAGGTCTCCACTAAACAGCTCCTCCCTACACCAAGGATAGAGAACTCTTGGAAACCGCATTTCCCTACATCCAGGTACCAGAGCTCCCATAAGCTGTGTCTCCTACACTCAGGATCCAGAAATCCCATACACTGCGTATGCCTCTTGCCAGGCTACAGAACACTTGGAAAGAGCTTCTCCCTATACCCAGATACAGAACATAGGTAAACTGCCTCTCTCTACATCCAGGTAACAGAGCTCCAATCAGCTGCGTCTGCAGCACTCAGCATCCAGAAAACCCGCATATAGCGAATGCCCAATTACCAGCTACAGAATTCCAGGAAACAGCTCCTCTCTACACCAAGAATGGAGAATTCCTGGAAACTGTGTCTCTCTACATCCAGGGAACAGAGCTTCCATTCGCTGCCTCTCCTACACTCACTATGCAGCAATCCCATACACTGTGTATGCACATTTCCAGGCTACAGAACGCTTGGAAACAGCTTCTCCCTACACCCAGATGCAGAACTCAGGTAAACTGCCTCTCTCTCCATCCAGGTTACAGAACTCCCAGAAGCTGCGTCTGCTACCCTCAGCCTACAGAAAACCCGCATATAGCGAAAGCCTACTCCCAGGCTACAGAACTCTTGGAAACAGCTTCTCTCTACATTCAACATACAGAACTCCTGGAAATTGCATCTCTCTACACTTAGGTTACAGAACTCCCGTAAGGTGCATCTCCTACATAAGGATACAGCAAACCCGATGTAAGGAATGACTACATCCAGGATACAGGTCTCCACTAAACAGCTCCTCCCTACACCAAGGATAGAGAACTCTTGGAAACCGCATTTCCCTACATCCAGGTATCAGAGCTCCCATAAGCTGTGTCTCCTACACTCAGGATCCAGAAATCCCATACACTGCGTATGCCTCTTGCCAGGCTACAGAACACTTGGGAAGAGCTTCTCCCTATACCCAGATACAGAACATAGGTAAACTGCCTCTCTCTACATCCAGGTAACAGAGCTCCAATCAGCTGCGTCTGCAGCACTCAGCATCCAGAAAACCCGCATATAGCGCATGCCTAATTACCAGCTACAGAATTCCAGGAAACAGCTCCTCTCTACACCAAGAATGGAGAATTCCTGGAAACTGTGTCTCTCTACATCCAGGGAACAGAGCTTCCATACGCTGCCTCTCCTACACTCACTATGCAGCAATCCCATACACTGCATATGCACATTTCCAGGCTACAGAACGCTTGGAAACAGCTTCTCCCTACACCCAGATGCAGAACTCAGGTAAACTGCCTCTCTCTACATCCAGGTAACAGAACTCCCAGAAGCTGCGTCTGCTACCCTCAGCCTACAGAAAACCCGCATATAGCGAAAGCCTACTCCCAGGCTACAGAACTCTTGGAAACAGCTTCTCTCTACATTCAACATACAGAACTCCTGGAAATTGCATCTCTCTACACTTAGGTTACAGAACTCCCGTAAGTTGCATCTCCTACATAAGGATACAGCAAACCCGATGTAAGGAATGACTACATCCAGGATACAGGTCTCCACTAAACAGCTCCTCCCTACACCAAGGATAGAGAACTCTTGGAAACCGCATTTCCCTACATCCAGGTATCAGAGCTCCCATAAGCTGTGTCTCCTACACTCAGGATCCAGAAATCCCATACACTGCGTATGCCTCTTGCCAGGCTACAGAACACTTGGGAAGAGCTTCTCCCTATACCCAGATACAGAACATAGGTAAACTGCCTCTCTCTACATCCAGGTAACAGAGCTCCAATCAGCTGCGTCTGCAGCACTCAGCATACAGAAAACCCGCATATAGCGAATGCCTAATTACCAGCTACAGAATTCCAGGAAACAGCTCCTCTCTACACCAAGAATGGAGAATTCCTGGAAACTGTGTCTCTCTACATCCAGGGAACAGAGCTTCCATACGCTGCCTCTCCTACACTCACTATGCAGCAATCCCATACACTGCGTATGCACATTTCCAGGCTACAGAACGCTTGGAAACAGCTTCTCCCTACACCCAGATGCAGAACTCAGGTAAACTGCCTCTCTCTCCATCCAGGTTACAGAACTCCCAGAAGCTGCGTCTGCTACCCTCAGCCTACAGAAAACCCGCATATAGCGAAAGCCTACTCCCAGGCTACAGAACTCTTGGAAACAGCTTCTCTCTACATTCAACATACAGAACTCCTGGAAATTGCATCTCTCTACACTTAGGTTACAGAACTCCCGTAAGTTGCATCTCCTACATAAGGATACAGCAAACCCGATGTAAGGAATGACTACATCCAGGATACAGGTCTCCACTAAACAGCTCCTCCCTACACCAAGGATAGAGAACTCTTGGAAACCGCATTTCCCTACATCCAGGTACCAGAGCTCCATAAGCTGTGTCTCCTACACTCAGGATCCAGAAATCCCATACACTGCGTATGCCTCTTGCCAGGCTACAGAACACTTGGAAAGAGCTTCTCCCTATACCCAGATACAGAACATAGGTAAACTGCCTCTCTCTACATCCAGGTAACAGAGCTCCAATCAGCTGCGTCTGCAGCACTCAGCATCCAGAAAACCCGCATATAGCGAATGCCCAATTACCAGCTACAGAATTCCAGGAAACAGCTCCTCTCTACACCAAGAATGGAGAATTCCTGGAAACTGTGTCTCTCTACATCCAGGGAACAGAGCTTCCATTCGCTGCCTCTCCTACACTCACTATGCAGCAATCCCATACACTGCGTATGCACATTTCCAGGCTACAGAACGCTTGGAAACAGCTTCTCCCTACACCCAGATGCAGAACTCAGGTAAACTGCCTCTCTCTCCATCCAGGTTACAGAACTCCCAGAAGCTGCGTCTGCTACCCTCAGCCTACAGAAAACCCGCATATAGCGAAAGCCTACTCCCAGGCTACAGAACTCTTGGAAACAGCTTCTCTCTACATTCAACATACAGAACTCCTGGAAATTGCATCTCTCTACACTTAGGTTACAGAACTCCCGTAAGGTGCATCTCCTACATAAGGATACAGCAAACCCGATGTAAGGAATGACTACATCCAGGATACAGGTCTCCACTAAACAGCTCCTCCCTACACCAAGGATAGAGAACTCTTGGAAACCGCATTTCCCTACATCCAGGTATCAGAGCTCCCATAAGCTGTGTCTCCTACACTCAGGATCCAGAAATCCCATACACTGCGTATGCCTCTTGCCAGGCTACAGAACACTTGGGAAGAGCTTCTCCCTATACCCAGATACAGAACATAGGTAAACTGCCTCTCTCTACATCCAGGTAACAGAGCTCCAATCAGCTGCGTCTGCAGCACTCAGCATACAGAAAACCCGCATATAGCGAATGCCCAATTACCAGCTACAGAATTCCAGGAAACAGCTCCTCTCTACACCAAGAATGGAGAATTCCTGGAAACTGTGTCTCTCTACATCCAGGGAACAGAGCTTCCATACGCTGCCTCTCCTACACTCACTATGCAGCAATCCCATACACTGCGTATGCACATTTCCAGGCTACAGAACGCTTGGAAACAGCTTCTCCCTACACCCAGATGCAGAACTCAGGTAAACTGCCTCTCTCTCCATCCAGGTTACAGAACTCCCAGAAGCTGCGTCTGCTACCCTCAGCCTACAGAAAACCCGCATATAGCGAAAGCCTACTCCCAGGCTACAGAACTCTTGGAAACAGCTTCTCTCTACATTCAACATACAGAACTCCTGGAAATTGCATCTCTCTACACTTAGGTTACAGAACTCCCGTAAGTTGCATCTCCTACATAAGGATACAGCAAACCCGATGTAAGGAATGACTACATCCAGGAAACAGGTCTCCACTAAACAGCTCCTCCCTACACCAAGGATAGAGAACTCTTGGAAACCGCATTTCCCTACATCCAGGTATCAGAGCTCCCATAAGCTGTGTCTCCTACACTCAGGATCCAGAAATCCCATACACTGCGTATGCCTCTTGCCAGGCTACAGAACACTTGGAAAGAGCTTCTTCCCTATACCCAGATACAGAACATAGGTAAACTGCCTCTCTCTACATCCAGGTAACAGAGCTCCAATCAGCTGCGTCTGCAGCACTCAGCATCCAGAAAACCCGCATATAGCAAATGCCCAATTACCAGCTACAGAATTCCAGGAAACAGCTCCTCTCTACACCAAGAATGGAGAATTCCTGGAAACTGTGTCTCTCTACATCCAGGGAACAGAGCTTCCATACGCTGCCTCTCCTACACTCACTATGCAGCAATCCCATACACTGCGTATGCACATTTCCAGGCTACAGAACGCTTGGAAACAGCTTCTCCCTACACCCAGATGCAGAACTCAGGTAAACTGCCTCTCTCTCCATCCAGGTTACAGAACTCCCAGAAGCTGCGTCTGCTACCCTCAGCCTACAGAAAACCCGCATATAGCGAAAGCCTACTCCCAGGCTACAGAACTCTTGGAAACAGCTTCTCTCTACATTCAACATACAGAACTCCTGGAAATTGCATCTCTCTACACTTAGGTTACAGAACTCCCGTAAGTTGCATCTCCTACATAAGGATACAGCAAACCCAATGTAAGGAATGACTACATCCAGGATACAGGTCTCCACTAAACAGCTCCTCCCTACACCAAGGATAGAGAACTCTTGGAAACCGCATTTCCCTACATCCAGGTACCAGAGCTCCCATAAGCTGTGTCTCCTACACTCAGGATCCAGAAATCCCATACACTGCGTATGCCTCTTGCCAGGCTACAGAACACTTGGAAAGAGCTTCTCCCTATACCCAGATACAGAACATAGGTAAACTGCCTCTCTCTACATCCAGGTAACAGAGCTCCAATCAGCTGCGTCTGCAGCACTCAGCATCCAGAAAACCCGCATATAGCGAATGCCTAATTACCAGCTACAGAATTCCAGGAAACAGCTCCTCTCTACACCAAGAATGGAGAATTCCTGGAAACTGTGTCTCTCTACATCCAGGGAACAGAGCTTCCATACGCTGCCTCTCCTACACTCACTATGCAGCAATCCCATACACTGCGTATGCACATTTCCAGGCTACAGAACGCTTGGAAACAGCTTCTCCCTACACCCAGATGCAGAACTCAGGTAAACTGCCTCTCTCTCCATCCAGGTTACAGAACTCCCAGAAGCTGCGTCTGCTACCCTCAGCCTACAGAAAACCCGCATATAGCGAAAGCCTACTCCCAGGCTACAGAACTCTTGGAAACAGCTTCTCTCTACATTCAACATACAGAACTCCTGGAAATTGCATCTCTCTACACTTAGGTTACAGAACTCCCGTAAGTTGCATCTCCTACATAAGGATACAGCAAACCCGATGTAAGGAATGACTACATCCAGGATACAGGTCTCCACTAAACAGCTCCTCCCTACACCAAGGATAGAGAACTCTTGGAAACCGCATTTCCCTACATCCAGGTATCAGAGCTCCCATAAGCTGTGTCTCCTACCCTCAGGATCCAGAAATCCCATACACTGCGTATGCCTCTTGCCAGGCTACAGAACACTTGGAAAGAGCTTCTCCCTATACCCAGATACAGAACATAGGTAAACTGCCTCTCTCTACATCCAGGTAACAGAGCTCCAATCAGCTGCGTCTGCAGCACTCAGCATCCAGAAAACCCGCATATAGCGAATGCCTAATTACCAGCTACAGAATTCCAGGAAACAGCTCCTCTCTACACCAAGAATGGAGAATTCCTGGAAACTGTGTCTCTCTACATCCAGGGAACAGAGCTTCCATACGCTGCCTCTCCTACACTCACTATGCAGCAATCCCATACACTGCGTATGCACATTTCCAGGCTACAGAACGCTTGGAAACAGCTTCTCCCTACACCCAGATGCAGAACTCAGGTAAACTGCCTCTCTCTCCATCCAGGTTACAGAACTCCCAGAAGCTGCGTCTGCTACCCTCAGCCTACAGAAAACCCGCATATAGCGAAAGCCTACTCCCAGGCTACAGAACTCTTGGAAACAGCTTCTCTCTACATTCAACATACAGAACTCCTGGAAATTGCATCTCTCTACACTTAGGTTACAGAACTCCCGTAAGTTGCATCTCATACATAAGGATACAGCAAACCCGATGTAAGGAATGACTACATCCAGGATACAGGTCTCCAGTAAACAGCTCCTCCCTACACCAAGGATAGAGAACTCTTGGAAACCGCATTTCCCTACATCCAGGTATCAGAGCTCCCATAAGCTGTGTCTCCTACCCTCAGGATCCAGAAATCCCATACACTGCGTATGCCTCTTGCCAGGCTACAGAACACTTGGGAAGAGCTTCTCCCTATACCCAGATACAGAACATAGGTAAACTGCCTCTCTCTACATCCAGGTAACAGAGCTCCAATCAGCTGCGTCTGCAGCACTCAGCATACAGAAAACCCGCATATAGCGAATGCCTAATTACCAGCTACAGAATTCCAGGAAACAGCTCCTCTCTACACCACGAATGGAGAATTCCTGGAAACTGTGTCTCTCTACATCCAGGGAACAGAGCTTCCATACGCTGCCTCTCCTACACTCACTATGCAGCAATCCCATACACTGCGTATGCACATTTCCAGGCTACAGAACGCTTGGAAACAGCTTCTCCCTACACCCAGATGCAGAACTCAGGTAAACTGCCTCTCTCTCCATCCAGGTTACAGAACTCCCAGAAGCTGCGTCTGCTACCCTCAGCCTACAGAAAACCCGCATATAGCGAAAGCCTACTCCCAGGCTACAGAACTCTTGGAAACAGCTTCTCTCTACATTCAACATACAGAACTCCTGGAAATTGCATCTCTCTACACTTAGGTTACAGAACTCCCGTAAGTTGCATCTCCTACATAAGGATACAGCAAACCCGATGTAAGGAATGACTACATCCAGGATACAGGTCTCCACTAAACAGCTCCTCCCTACACCAAGGATAGAGAACTCTTGGAAACCGCATTTCCCTACATCCAGGTATCAGAGCTCCCATAAGCTGTGTCTCCTACACTCAGGATCCAGAAATCCCATACACTGCGTATGCCTCTTGCCAGGCTACAGAACACTTGGGAAGAGCTTCTCCCTATACCCAGATACAGAACATAGGTAAACTGCCTCTCTCTACATCCAGGTAACAGAGCTCCAATCAGCTGCGTCTGCAGCACTCAGCATCCAGAAAACCCGCATATAGCGAATGCCTAATTACCAGCTACAGAATTCCAGGAAACAGCTCCTCTCTACACCAAGAATGGAGAATTCCTGGAAACTGTGTCTCTCTACATCCAGGGAACAGAGCTTCCATACGCTGCCTCTCCTACACTCACTATGCAGCAATCCCATACACTGCGTATGCACATTTCCAGGCTACAGAACGCTTGGAAACAGCTTCTCCCTACACCCAGATGCAGAACTCAGGTAAACTGCCTCTCTCTCCATCCAGGTTACAGAACTCCCAGAAGCTGCGTCCGCTACCCTCAGCCTACAGAAAACCCGCATATAGCGAAAGCCTACTCCCAGGCTACAGAACTCTTGGAAACAGCTTCTCTCTACATTCAACATACAGAACTTCTGGAAATTGCATCTCTCTACACTTAGGTTACAGAACTCCCGTAAGTTGCATCTCCTACATAAGGATACAGCAAACCCGATGTAAGGAATGACTACATCCAGGATACAGGTCTCCACTAAACAGCTCCTCCCTACACCAAGGATAGAGAACTCTTGGAAACCGCATTTCCCTACATCCAGGTACCAGAGCTCCCATAAGCTGTGTCTCCTACACTCAGGATCCAGAAATCCCATACACTGCGTATGCCTCTTGCCAGGCTACAGAACACTTGGAAAGAGCTTCTCCCTATACCCAGATACAGAACATAGGTAAACTGCCTCTCTCTACATCCAGGTAACAGAGCTCCAATCAGCTGCGTCTGCAGCACTCAGCATACAGAAAACCCGCATATAGCGAATGCCTAATTACCAGCTACAGAATTCCAGGAAACAGCTCCTCTCTACACCAAGAATGGAGAATTCCTGGAAACTGTGTCTCTCTACATCCAGGGAACAGAGCTTCCATACGCTGCCTCTCCTACACTCACTATGCAGCAATCCCATACACTGCGTATGCACATTTCCAGGCTACAGAACGCTTGGAAACAGCTTCTCCCTACACCCAGATGCAGAACTCAGGTAAACTGCCTCTCTCTCCATCCAGGTTACAGAACTCCCAGAAGCTGCGTCTGCTACCCTCAGCCTACAGAAAACCCGCATATAGCGAAAGCCTACTCCCAGGCTACAGAACTCTTGGAAACAGCTTCTCTCTACATTCAACATACAGAACTCCTGGAAATTGCATCTCTCTACACTTAGGTTACAGAACTCCCGTAAGTTGCATCTCCTACATAAGGATACAGCAAACCCGATGTAAGGAATGACTACATCCAGGATACAGGTCTCCAGTAAACAGCTCCTCCCTACACCAAGGATAGAGAACTCTTGGAAACCGCATTTCCCTACATCCAGGTATCAGAGCTCCCATAAGCTGTGTCTCCTACCCTCAGGATCCAGAAATCCCATACACTGCGTATGCCTCTTGCCAGGCTACAGAACACTTGGAAAGAGCTTCTCCCTATACCCAGATACAGAACATAGGTAAACTGCCTCTCTCTACATCCAGGTAACAGAGCTCCAATCAGCTGCGTCTGCAGCACTCAGCATACAGAAAACCCGCATATAGCGAATGCCTAATTACCAGCTACAGAATTCCAGGAAACAGCTCCTCTCTACACCACGAATGGAGAATTCCTGGAAACTGTGTCTCTCTACATCCAGGGAACAGAGCTTCCATACGCTGCCTCTCCTACACTCACTATGCAGCAATCCCATACACTGCGTATGCACATTTCCAGGCTACAGAACGCTTGGAAACAGCTTCTCCCTACACCCAGATGCAGAACTCAGGTAAACTGCCTCTCTCTCCATCCAGGTTACAGAACTCCCAGAAGCTGCGTCTGCTACCCTCAGCCTACAGAAAACCCGCATATAGCGAAAGCCTACTCCCAGGCTACAGAACTCTTGGAAACAGCTTCTCTCTACATTCAACATACAGAACTCCTGGAAATTGCATCTCTCTACACTTAGGTTACAGAACTCCCGTAAGTTGCATCTCCTACATAAGGATACAGCAAACCCGATGTAAGGAATGACTACATCCAGGATACAGGTCTCCACTAAACAGCTCCTCCCTACACCAAGGATAGAGAACTCTTGGAAACCGCATTTCCCTACATCCAGGTATCAGAGCTCCCATAAGCTGTGTCTCCTACACTCAGGATCCAGAAATCCCATACACTGCGTATGCCTCTTGCCAGGCTACAGAACACTTGGGAAGAGCTTCTCCCTATACCCAGATACAGAACATAGGTAAACTGCCTCTCTCTACATCCAGGTAACAGAGCTCCAATCAGCTGCGTCTGCAGCACTCAGCATCCAGAAAACCCGCATATAGCGAATGCCTAATTACCAGCTACAGAATTCCAGGAAACAGCTCCTCTCTACACCAAGAATGGAGAATTCCTGGAAACTGTGTCTCTCTACATCCAGGGAACAGAGCTTCCATACGCTGCCTCTCCTACACTCACTATGCAGCAATCCCATACACTGCGTATGCACATTTCCAGGCTACAGAACGCTTGGAAACAGCTTCTCCCTACACCCAGATGCAGAACTCAGGTAAACTGCCTCTCTCTCCATCCAGGTTACAGAACTCCCAGAAGCTGCGTCTGCTACCCTCAGCCTACAGAAAACCCGCATATAGCGAAAGCCTACTCCCAGGCTACAGAACTCTTGGAAACAGCTTCTCTCTACATTCAACATACAGAACTCCTGGAAATTGCATCTCTCTACACTTAGGTTACAGAACTCCCGTAAGTTGCATCTCCTACATAAGGATACAGCAAACCCGATGTAAGGAATGACTACATCCAGGATACAGGTCTCCACTAAACAGCTCCTCCCTACACCAAGGATAGAGAACTCTTGGAAACCGCATTTCCCTACATCCAGGTACCAGAGCTCCCATAAGCTGTGTCTCCTACACTCAGGATCCAGAAATCCCATACACTGCGTATGCCTCTTGCCAGGCTACAGAACACTTGGAAAGAGCTTCTCCCTATACCCAGATACAGAACATAGGTAAACTGCCTCTCTCTACATCCAGGTAACAGAGCTCCAATCAGCTGCGTCTGCAGCACTCAGCATACAGAAAACCCGCATATAGCGAATGCCTAATTACCAGCTACAGAATTCCAGGAAACAGCTCCTCTCTACACCAAGAATGGAGAATTCCTGGAAACTGTGTCTCTCTACATCCAGGGAACAGAGCTTCCATACGCTGCCTCTCCTACACTCACTATGCAGCAATCCCATACACTGCGTATGCACATTTCCAGGCTACAGAACGCTTGGAAACAGCTTCTCCCTACACCCAGATGCAGAACTCAGGTAAACTGCCTCTCTCTCCATCCAGGTTACAGAACTCCCAGAAGCTGCGTCTGCTACCCTCAGCCTACAGAAAACCCGCATATAGCGAAAGCCTACTCCCAGGCTACAGAACTCTTGGAAACAGCTTCTCTCTACATTCAACATACAGAACTCCTGGAAATTGCATCTCTCTACACTTAGGTTACAGAACTCCCGTAAGTTGCATCTCATACATAAGGATACAGCAAACCCGATGTAAGGAATGACTACATCCAGGATACAGGTCTCCAGTAAACAGCTCCTCCCTACACCAAGGATAGAGAACTCTTGGAAACCGCATTTCCCTACATCCAGGTATCAGAGCTCCCATAAGCTGTGTCTCCTACACTCAGGATCCAGAAATCCCATACACTGCGTATGCCTCTTGCCAGGCTACAGAACACTTGGAAAGAGCTTCTCCCTATACCCAGATACAGAACATAGGTAAACTGCCTCTCTCTACATCCAGGTAACAGAGCTCCAATCAGCTGCGTCTGCAGCACTCAGCATACAGAAAACCCGCATATAGCGAATGCCTAATTACCAGCTACAGAATTCCAGGAAACAGCTCCTCTCTACACCAAGAATGGAGAATTCCTGGAAACTGTGTCTCTCTACATCCAGGGAACAGAGCTTCCATACGCTGCCTCTCCTACACTCACTATGCAGCAATCCCATACACTGCGTATGCACATTTCCAGGCTACAGAACGCTTGGAAACAGCTTCTCCCTACACCCAGATGCAGAACTCAGGTAAACTGCCTCTCTCTCCATCCAGGTTACAGAACTCCCAGAAGCTGCGTCTGCTACCCTCAGCCTACAGAAAACCCGCATATAGCGAAAGCCTACTCCCAGGCTACAGAACTCTTGGAAACAGCTTCTCTCTACATTCAACATACAGAACTCCTGGAAATTGCATCTCTCTACACTTAGGTTACAGAACTCCCGTAAGTTGCATCTCCTACATAAGGATACAGCAAACCCGATGTAAGGAATGACTACATCCAGGATACAGGTCTCCACTAAACAGCTCCTCCCTACACCAAGGATAGAGAACTCTTGGAAACCGCATTTCCCTACATCCAGGTACCAGAGCTCCCATAAGCTGTGTCTCCTACACTCAGGATCCAGAAATCCCATACACTGCGTATGCCTCTTGCCAGGCTACAGAACACTTGGAAAGAGCTTCTCCCTATACCCAGATACAGAACATAGGTAAACTGCCTCTCTCTACATCCAGGTAACAGAGCTCCAATCAGCTGCGTCTGCAGCACTCAGCATCCAGAAAACCCGCATATAGCGAATGCCCAATTACCAGCTACAGAATTCCAGGAAACAGCTCCTCTCTACACCAAGAATGGAGAATTCCTGGAAACTGTGTCTCTCTACATCCAGGGAACAGAGCTTCCATACGCTGCCTCTCCTACACTCACTATGCAGCAATCCCATACACTGCGTATGCACATTTCCAGGCTACAGAACGCTTGGAAACAGCTTCTCCCTACACCCAGATGCAGAACTCAGGTAAACTGCCTCTCTCTCGATCCAGGTTACAGAACTCCCAGAAGCTGCGTCTGCTACCCTCAGCCTACAGAAAACCTGCATATAGCGAAAGCCTACTCCCAGGCTACAGAACTCTTGGAAACAGCTTCTCTCTACATTCAACATACAGAACTCCTGGAAATTGCATCTCTCTACACTTAGGTTACAGAACTCCCGTAAGTTGCATCTCCTACATAAGGATACAGCAAACCCGATGTAAGGAATGACTACATCCAGGATACAGGTCTCCAGTAAACAGCTCCTCCCTACACCAAGGATAGAGAACTCTTGGAAACCGCATTTCCCTACATCCAGGTACCAGAGCTCCCATAAGCTGTGTCTCCTACACTCAGGATCCAGAAATCCCATACACTGCGTATACCTCTTGCCAGGCTACAGAACACTTGGAAAGAGCTTCTCCCTATACCCAGATACAGAACATAGGTAAACTGCCTCTCTCTACATCCAGGTAACAGAGCTCCAATCAGCTGCGTCTGCAGCACTCAGCATACAGAAAACCCGCATATAGCGAATGCCTAATTACCAGCTACAGAATTCCAGGAAACAGCTCCTCTCTACACCAAGAATGGAGAATTCCTGGAAACTGTGTCTCTCTACATCCAGGGAACAGAGCTTCCATACGCTGCCTCTCCTACACTCACTATGCAGCAATCCCATACACTGCGTATGCACATTTCCAGGCTACAGAACGCTTGGAAACAGCTTCTCCCTACACCCAGATGCAGAACTCAGGTAAACTGCCTCTCCCTCCATCCAGGTTACAGAACTCCCAGAAGCTGCGTCCGCTACACTCAGCCTACAGAAAACCCGCATATAGCGAAAGCCTACTCCCAGGCTACAGAACTCTTGGAAACAGCTTCTCTCTACATTCAACATACAGAACTCCTGGAAATTGCATCTCTCTACACTTAGGTTACAGAACTCCCGTAAGTTGCATCTCCTACATAAGGATACAGCAAACCCGATGTAAGGAATGACTACATCCAGGATACAGGTCTCCAGTAAACAGCTCCTCCCTACACCAAGGATAGAGAACTCTTGGAAACCGCATTTCCCTACATCCAGGTATCAGAGCTCCCATAAGCTGTGTCTCCTACACTCAGGATCCAGAAATCCCATACACTGCGTATGCCTCTTGCCAGGCTACAGAACACTTGGGAAGAGCTTCTCCCTATACCCAGATACAGAACATAGGTAAACTGCCTCTCTCTACATCCAGGTAACAGAGCTCCAATCAGCTGCGTCTGCAGCACTCAGCATCCAGAAAACCCGCATATAGCGAATGCCCAATTAACAGCTACAGAATTCCAGGAAACAGCTCCTCTCTACACCAAGAATGGAGAATTCCTGGAAACTGTGTCTCTCTACATCCAGGGAACAGAGCTTCCATACGCTGCCTCTCCTACACTCACTATGCAGCAATCCCATACACTGCGTATGCACATTTCCAGGCTACAGAACGCTTGGAAACAGCTTCTCCCTACACCCAGATGCAGAACTCAGGTAAACTGCCTCTCTCTCCATCCAGGTTACAGAACTCCCAGAAGCTGCGTCTGCTACCCTCAGCCTACAGAAAACCCGCATATAGCGAAAGCCTACTCCCAGGCTACAGAACTCTTGGAAACAGCTTCTCTCTACATTCAACATACAGAACTCCTGGAAATTGCATCTCTCTACACTTAGGTTACAGAACTCCCGTAAGGTGCATCTCCTACATAAGGATACAGCAAACCCGATGTAAGGAATGACTACATCCAGGATACAGGTCTCCAGTAAACAGCTCCTCCCTACACCAAGGATAGAGATCTCTTGGAAACCGCATTTCCCTACATCCAGGTACCAGAGCTCCCATAAGCTGTGTCTCCTACACTCAGGATCCAGAAATCCCATACACTGCGTATGCCTCTTGCCAGGCTACAGAACACTTGGGAAGAGCTTCTCCCTATACCCAGATACAGAACATAGGAAAACTGCCTCTCTCTACATCCAGGTAACAGAGCTCCAATCAGCTGCGTCTGCAGCACTCAGCATCCAGAAAACCCGCATATAGCGCATGCCCAATTACCAGCTACAGAATTCCAGGAAACAGCTCCTCTCTACACCAAGAATGGAGAATTCCTGGAAACTGTGTCTCTCTACATCCAGGGAACAGAGCTTCCATACGCTGCCTCTCCTACACTCACTATGCAGCAATCCCATACACTGCGTATGCACATTTCCAGGCTACAGAACGCTTGGAAACAGCTTCTCCCTACACCCAGATGCAGAACTCAGGTAAACTGCCTCTCTCTCCATCCAGGTTACAGAACTCCCAGAAGCTGCGTCTGCTACCCTCAGCCTACAGAAAACCCGCATATAGCGAAAGCCTACTCCCAGGCTACAGAACTCTTGGAAACAGCTTCTTTCTACATTCAACATACAGAACTCCTGGAAATTGCATCTCTCTACACTTAGGTTACAGAACTCCCGTAAGGTGCATCTCCTACATAAGGATACAGCAAACCCGATGTAAGGAATGACTACATCCAGGATACAGGTCTCCACTAAACAGCTCCTCCCTACACCAAGGATAGAGAACTCTTGGAAACCGCATTTCCCTACATCCAGGTATCAGAGCTCCCATAAGCTGTGTCTCCTACACTCAGGATCCAGAAATCCCATACACTGCGTATGCCTCTTGCCAGGCTACAGAACACTTGGGAAGAGCTTCTCCCTATACCCAGATACAGAACATAGGTAAACTGCCTCTCTCTACATCCAGGTAACAGAGCTCCAATCAGCTGCGTCTGCAGCACTCAGCATCCAGAAAACCCGCATATAGCGAATGCCCAATTACCAGCTACAGAATTCCAGGAAACAGCTCCTCTCTACACCAAGAATGGAGAATTCCTGGAAACTGTGTCTCTCTACATCCAGGGAACAGAGCTTCCATACGCTGCCTCTCCTACACTCACTATGCAGCAATCCCGTACACTGCGTATGCACATTTCCAGGCTACAGAACGCTTGGAAACAGCTTCTCCCTACACCCAGATGCAGAACTCAGGTAAACTGCCTCTCTCTCCATCCAGGTTACAGAACTCCCAGAAGCTGTGTCTGCTACCCTCAGCCTACAGAAAACCCGCATATAGCGAAAGCCTACTCCCAGGCTACAGAACTCTTGGAAACAGCTTCTCTCTACATTCAACATACAGAACTCCTGGAAATTGCATCTCTCTACACTTAGGTTACAGAACTCCCGTAAGTTGCATCTCCTACATAAGGATACAGCAAACCCGATGTAAGGAATGACTACATCCAGGATACAGGTCTCCACTAAACAGCTCCTCCCTACACCAAGGATAGAGAACTCTTGGAAACCGCATTTCCCTACATCCAGGTATCAGAGCTCCCATAAGCTGTGTCTCCTACACTCAGGATCCAGAAATCCCATACACTGCGTATGCCTCTTGCCAGGCTACAGAACACTTGGGAAGAGCTTCTACCTATACCCAGATACAGAACATAGGTAAACTGCCTCTCTCTACATCCAGGTAACAGAGCTCCAATCAGCTGCGTCTGCAGCACTCAGCATACAGAAAACCCGCATATAGCGAATGCCCAATTACCAGCTACAGAATTCCAGGAAACAGCTCCTCTCTACACCAAGAATGGAGAATTCCTGGAAACTGTGTCTCTCTACATCCAGGGAACAGAGCTTCCATACGCTGCCTCTCCTACACTCACTATGCAGCAATCCCATACACTGCGTATGCACATTTCCAGGCTACAGAATGCTTGGAAACAGCTTCTCCCTACACCCAGATGCAGAACTCAGGTAAACTGCCTCTCTCTCCATCCAGGTTACAGAACTCCCAGAAGCTGCGTCTGCTACCCTCAGCCTACAGAAAACCCGCATATAGCGAAAGCCTACTCCCAGGCTACAGAACTCTTGGAAACAGCTTCTCTCTACATTCAACATACAGAACTCCTGGAAATTGCATCTCTCTACACTTAGGTTACAGAACTCCCGTAAGGTGCATCTCCTACATAAGGATACAGCAAACCCGATGTAAGGAATGACTACATCCAGGATACAGGTCTCCACTAAACAGCTCCTCCCTACACCAAGGATAGAGAACTCTTGGAAACTGCATTTCCCTACATCCAGGTATCAGAGCTCCCATAAGCTGTGTCTCCTACACTCAGGATCCAGAAATCCCATACACTGCGTATGCCTCTTGCCAGGCTACAGAACACTTGGGAAGAGCTTCTCCCTATACCCAGATACAGAACATAGGTAAACTGCCTCTCTCTACATCCAGGTAACAGAGCTCCAATCAGCTGCGTCTGCAGCACTCAGCATCCAGAAAACCCGCATATAGCGAATGCCCAATTACCAGCTACAGAATTCCAGGAAACAGCTCCTCTCTACACCAAGAATGGAGAATTCCTGGAAACTGTGTCTCTCTACATCCAGGGAACAGAGCTTCCATACGCTGCCTCTCCTACACTCACTATGCAGCAATCCCATACACTGCGTATGCACATTTCCAGGCTACAGAACGCTTGGAAACAGCTTCTCCCTACACCCAGATGCAGAACTCAGGTAAACTGCCTCTCTCTCCATCCAGGTTACAGAACTCCCAGAAGCTGCGTCTGCTACCCTCAGCCTACAGAAAACCCGCATATAGCGAAAGCCTACTCCCAGGCTACAGAACTCTTGGAAACAGCTTCTCTCTACATTCAACATACAGAACTCCTGGAAATTGCATCTCTCTACACTTAGGTTACAGAACTCCCGTAAGTTGCATCTCCTACATAAGGATACAGCAAACCCGATGTAAGGAATGACTACATCCAGGATACAGGTCTCCACTAAACAGCTCCTCCCTACACCAAGGATAGAGAACTCTTGGAAAACGCATTTCCCTACATCCAGGTACCAGATCTCCCATAAGCTGTGTCTCCTACACTCAGGATCCAGAAATCCCATACACTGCGTATGCCTCTTGCCAGGCTACAGAACACTTGGGAAGAGCTTCTCCCTATACCCAGATACAGAACATAGGTAAACTGCCTCTCTCTACATCCAGGTAACAGAGCTCCAATCAGCTGCGTCTGCAGCACTCAGCATCCAGAAAACCCGCATATAGCGAATGCCCAATTACCAGCTACAGAATTCCAGGAAACAGCTCCTCTCTACACCAAGAATGGAGAATTCCTGGAAACTGTGTCTCTCTACATCCAGGGAACAGAGCTTCCATACGCTGCCTCTCCTACACTCACTATGCAGCAATCCCGTACACTGCGTATGCACATTTCCAGGCTACAGAACGCTTGGAAACAGCTTCTCCCTACACCCAGATGCAGAACTCAGGTAAACTGCCTCTCTCTACATCCAGGTTACAGAACTCCCAGAAGCTGCGTCTGCTACCCTCAGCCTACAGAAAACCCGCATATAGCGAAAGCCTACTCCCAGGCTACAGAACTCTTGGAAACAGCTTCTCTCTACATTCAACATACAGAACTGGAAATTGCATCTCTCTACACTTAGGTTACAGAACTCCCGTAAGTTGCATCTCCTACATAAGGATACAGCAAACCCGATGTAAGGAATGACTACATCCAGGATACAGGTCTCCACTAAACAGCTCCTCCCTACACCAAGGATAGAGAACTCTTGGAAACCGCATTTCCCTACATCCAGGTATCAGAGCTCCCATAAGCTGTGTCTCCTACACTCAGGATCCAGAAATCCCATACACTGCGTATGCCTCTTGCCAGGCTACAGAACACTTGGGAAGAGCTTCTCCCTATACCCAGATACAGAACATAGGTAAACTGCCTCTCTCTACATCCAGGTAACAGAGCTCCAATCAGCTGCGTCTGCAGCACTCAGCATACAGAAAACCCGCATATAGCGAATGCCCAATTACCAGCTACAGAATTCCAGGAAACAGCTCCTCTCTACACCAAGAATGGAGAATTCCTGGAAACTGTGTCTCTCTACATCCAGGGAACAGAGCTTCCATACGCTGCCTCTCCTACACTCACTATGCAGCAATCCCATACACTGCGTATGCACATTTCCAGGCTACAGAATGCTTGGAAACAGCTTCTCCCTACACCCAGATGCAGAACTCAGGTAAACTGCCTCTCTCTCCATCCAGGTTACAGAACTCCCAGAAGCTGCGTCTGCTACCCTCAGCCTACAGAAAACCCGCATATAGCGAAAGCCTACTCCCAGGCTACAGAACTCTTGGAAACAGCTTCTCTCTACATTCAACATACAGAACTCCTGGAAATTGCATCTCTCTACACTTAGGTTACAGAACTCCCGTAAGTTGCATCTCCTACATAAGGATACAGCAAACCCGATGTAAGGAATGACTACATCCAGGATACAGGTCTCCACTAAACAGCTCCTCCCTACACCAAGGATAGAGAACTCTTGGAAACTGCATTTCCCTACATCCAGGTATCAGAGCTCCCATAAGCTGTGTCTCCTACACTCAGGATCCAGAAATCCCATACACTGCGTATGCCTCTTGCCAGGCTACAGAACACTTGGGAAGAGCTTCTCCCTATACCCAGATACAGAACATAGGTAAACTGCCTCTCTCTACATCCAGGTAACAGAGCTCCAATCAGCTGCGTCTGCAGCACTCAGCATCCAGAAAACCCGCATATAGCGAATGCCCAATTACCAGCTACAGAATTCCAGGAAACAGCTCCTCTCTACACCAAGAATGGAGAATTCCTGGAAACTGTGTCTCTCTACATCCAGGGAACAGAGCTTCCATACGCTGCCTCTCCTACACTCACTATGCAGCAATCCCATACACTGCGTATGCACATTTCCAGGCTACAGAACGCTTGGAAACAGCTTCTCCCTACACCCAGATGCAGAACTCAGGTAAACTGCCTCTCTCTCCATCCAGGTTACAGAACTCCCAGAAGCTGCGTCTGCTACCCTCAGCCTACAGAAAACCCGCATATAGCGAAAGCCTACTCCCAGGCTACAGAACTCTTGGAAACAGCTTCTCTCTACATTCAACATACAGAACTCCTGGAAATTGCATCTCTCTACACTTAGGTTACAGAACTCCCGTAAGTTGCATCTCCTACATAAGGATACAGCAAACCCGATGTAAGGAATGACTACATCCAGGATACAGGTCTCCACTAAACAGCTCCTCCCTACACCAAGGATAGAGAACTCTTGGAAACCGCATTTCCCTACATCCAGGTATCAGAGCTCCCATAAGCTGTGTCTCCTACACTCAGGATCCAGAAATCCCATACACTGCGTATGCCTCTTGCCAGGCTACAGAACACTTGGAAAGAGCTTCTCCCTATACCCAGATACAGAACATAGGTAAACTGCCTCTCTCTACATCCAGGTAACAGAGCTCCAATCAGCTGCGTCTGCAGCACTCAGCATACAGAAAACCCGCATATAGCGAATGCCCAATTACCAGCTACAGAATTCCAGGAAACAGCTCCTCTCTACACCAAGAATGGAGAATTCCTGGAAACTGTGTCTCTCTACATCCAGGGAACAGAGCTTCCATACGCTGCCTCTCCTACACTCACTATGCAGCAATCCCATACACTGCGTATGCACATTTCCAGGCTACAGAACGCTTGGAAACAGCTTCTCCCTACACCCAGATGCAGAACTCAGGTAAACTGCCTCTCTCTCCATCCAGGTTACAGAACTCCCAGAAGCTGCGTCTGCTACCCTCAGCCTACAGAAAACCCGCATATAGCGAAAGCCTACTCCAGGCTACAGAACTCTTGGAAACAGCTTCTCTCTACATTCAACATACAGAACTCCTGGAAATTGCATCTCTCTACACTTAGGTTACAGAACTCCCGTAAGTTGCATCTCCTACATAAGGATACAGCAAACCCGATGTAAGGAATGACTACATCCAGGATACAGGTCTCCACTAAACAGCTCCTCCCTACACCAAGGATAGAGAACTCTTGGAAACCGCATTTCCCTACATCCAGGTACCAGAGCTCCCATAAGCTGTGTCTCCTACACTCAGGATCCAGAAATCCCATACACTGCGTATGCCTCTTGCCAGGCTACAGAACACTTGGAAAGAGCTTCTCCCTATACCCAGATACAGAACATAGGTAAACTGCCTCTCTCTACATCCAGGTAACAGAGCTCCAATCAGCTGCGTCTGCAGCACTCAGCATACAGAAAACCCGCATATAGCGAATGCCCAATTACCAGCTACAGAATTCCAGGAAACAGCTCCTCTCTACACGAAGAATGGAGAATTCCTGGAAACTGTGTCTCTCTACATCCAGGGAACAGAGCTTCCATACGCTGCCTCTCCTACACTCACTATGCAGCAATCCCATACACTGCGTATGCACATTTCCAGGCTACAGAATGCTTGGAAACAGCTTCTCCCTACACCCAGATGCAGAACTCAGGTAAACTGCCTCTCTCTCCATCCAGGTTACAGAACTCCCAGAAGCTGCGTCTGCTACCCTCAGCCTACAGAAAACCCGCATATAGCGAAAGCCTACTCCCAGGCTACAGAACTCTTGGAAACAGCTTCTCTCTACATTCAACATACAGAACTCCTGGAAATTGCATCTCTCTACACTTAGGTTACAGAACTCCCGTAAGGTGCATCTCCTACATAAGGATACAGCAAACCCGATGTAAGGAATGACTACATCCAGGATACAGGTCTCCACTAAACAGCTCCTCCCTACACCAAGGATAGAGAACTCTTGGAAACTGCATTTCCCTACATCCAGGTATCAGAGCTCCCATAAGCTGTGTCTCCTACACTCAGGATCCAGAAATCCCATACACTGCGTATGCCTCTTGCCAGGCTACAGAACACTTGGGAAGAGCTTCTCCCTATACCCAGATACAGAACATAGGTAAACTGCCTCTCTCTACATCCAGGTAACAGAGCTCCAATCAGCTGCGTCTGCAGCACTCAGCATCCAGAAAACCCGCATATAGCGAATGCCCAATTACCAGCTACAGAATTCCAGGAAACAGCTCCTCTCTACACCAAGAATGGAGAATTCCTGGAAACTGTGTCTCTCTACATCCAGGGAACAGAGCTTCCATACGCTGCCTCTCCTACACTCACTATGCAGCAATCCCATACACTGCGTATGCACATTTCCAGGCTACAGAACGCTTGGAAACAGCTTCTCCCTACACCCAGATGCAGAACTCAGGTAAACTGCCTCTCTCTCCATCCAGGTTACAGAACTCCCAGAAGCTGCGTCTGCTACCCTCAGCCTACAGAAAACCCGCATATAGCGAAAGCCTACTCCCAGGCTACAGAACTCTTGGAAACAGCTTCTCTCTACATTCAACATACAGAACTCCTGGAAATTGCATCTCTCTACACTTAGGTTACAGAACTCCCGTAAGTTGCATCTCCTACATAAGGATACAGCAAACCCGATGTAAGGAATGACTACATCCAGGATACAGGTCTCCACTAAACAGCTCCTCCCTACACCAAGGATAGAGAACTCTTGGAAACCGCATTTCCCTACATCCAGGTACCAGAGCTCCCATAAGCTGTGTCTCCTACACTCAGGATCCAGAAATCCCATACACTGCGTATGCCTCTTGCCAGGCTACAGAACACTTGGAAAGAGCTTCTCCCTATACCCAGATACAGAACATAGGTAAACTGCCTCTCTCTACATCCAGGTAACAGAGCTCCAATCAGCTGCGTCTGCAGCACTCAGCATCCAGAAAACCCGCATATAGCGAATGCCCAATTACCAGCTACAGAATTCCAGGAAACAGCTCCTCTCTACACAAGAATGGAGAATTCCTGGAAACTGTGTCTCTCTACATCCAGGGAACAGAGCTTCCATTCGCTGCCTCTCCTACACTCACTATGCAGCAATCCATACACTGCGTATGCACATTTCCAGGCTACAGAACGCTTGGAAACAGCTTCTCCCTACACCCAGATGCAGAACTCAGGTAAACTGCCTCTCTCTCCATCCAGGTTACAGAACTCCCAGAAGCTGCGTCTGCTACCCTCAGCCTACAGAAAACCCGCATATAGCGAAAGCCTACTCCCAGGCTACAGAACTCTTGGAAACAGCTTCTCTCTACATTCAACATACAGAACTCCTGGAAATTGCATCTCTCTACACTTAGGTTACAGAACTCCCGTAAGGTGCATCTCCTACATAAGGATACAGCAAACCCGATGTAATTGAATGACTACATCCAGGATACAGGTCTCCACTAAACAGCTCCTCCCTACACCAAGGATAGAGAACTCTTGGAAACCGCATTTCCCTACATCCAGGTATCAGAGCTCCCATAAGCTGTGTCTCCTACACTCAGGATCCAGAAATCCCATACACTGCGTATGCCTCTTGCCAGGCTACAGAACACTTGGGAAGAGCTTCTCCCTATACCCAGATACAGAACATAGGTAAACTGCCTCTCTCTACATCCAGGTAACAGAGCTCCAATCAGCTGCGTCTGCAGCACTCAGCATACAGAAAACCCGCATATAGCGAATGCCCAATTACCAGCTACAGAATTCCAGGAAACAGCTCCTCTCTACACCAAGAATGGAGAATTCCTGGAAACTGTGTCTCTCTACATCCAGGGAACAGAGCTTCCATACGCTGCCTCTCCTACACTCACTATGCAGCAATCCCATACACTGCGTATGCACATTTCCAGGCTACAGAATGCTTGGAAACAGCTTCTCCCTACACCCAGATGCAGAACTCAGGTAAACTGCCTCTCTCTCCATCCAGGTTACAGAACTCCCAGAAGCTGCGTCTGCTACCCTCAGCCTACAGAAAACCCGCATATAGCGAAAGCCTACTCCCAGGCTACAGAACTCTTGGAAACAGCTTCTCTCTACATTCAACATACAGAACTCCTGGAAATTGCATCTCTCTACACTTAGGTTACAGAACTCCCGTAAGTTGCATCTCCTACATAAGGATACAGCAAACCCGATGTAAGGAATGACTACATCCAGGATACAGGTCTCCACTAAACAGCTCCTCCCTACACCAAGGATAGAGAACTCTTGGAAACTGCATTTCCCTACATCCAGGTATCAGAGCTCCCATAAGCTGTGTCTCCTACACTCAGGATCCAGAAATCCATACACTGCGTATGCCTCTTGCCAGGCTACAGAACACTTGGGAAGAGCTTCTCCCTATACCCAGATACAGAACATAGGTAAACTGCCTCTCTCTACATCCAGGTAACAGAGCTCCAATCAGCTGCGTCTGCAGCACTCAGCATCCAGAAAACCCGCATATAGCGAATGCCCAATTACCAGCTACAGAATTCCAGGAAACAGCTCCTCTCTACACCAAGAATGGAGAATTCCTGGAAACTGTGTCTCTCTACATCCAGGGAACAGAGCTTCCATACGCTGCCTCTCCTACACTCACTATGCAGCAATCCCATACACTGCGTATGCACATTTCCAGGCTACAGAACGCTTGGAAACAGCTTCTCCCTACACCCAGATGCAGAACTCAGGTAAACTGCCTCTCTCTCCATCCAGGTTACAGAACTCCCAGAAGCTGCGTCTGCTACCCTCAGCCTACAGAAAACCCGCATATAGCGAAAGCCTACTCCCAGGCTACAGAACTCTTGGAAACAGCTTCTCTCTACATTCAACATACAGAACTCCTGGAAATTGCATCTCTCTACACTTAGGTTACAGAACTCCCGTAAGTTGCATCTCCTACATAAGGATACAGCAAACCCGATGTAAGGAATGACTACATCCAGGATACAGGTCTCCACTAAACAGCTCCTCCCTACACCAAGGATAGAGAACTCTTGGAAACCGCATTTCCCTACATCCAGGTATCAGAGCTCCCATAAGCTGTGTCTCCTACACTCAGGATCCAGAAATCCCATACACTGCGTATGCCTCTTGCCAGGCTACAGAACACTTGGAAAGAGCTTCTCCCTATACCCAGATACAGAACATAGGTAAACTGCCTCTCTCTACATCCAGGTAACAGAGCTCCAATCAGCTGCGTCTGCAGCACTCAGCATACAGAAAACCGCATATAGCGAATGCCCAATTACCAGCTACAGAATTCCAGGAAACAGCTCCTCTCTACACCAAGAATGGAGAATTCCTGGAAACTGTGTCTCTCTACATCCAGGGAACAGAGCTTCCATACGCTGCCTCTCCTACACTCACTATGCAGCAATCCCATACACTGCGTATGCACATTTCCAGGCTACAGAACGCTTGGAAACAGCTTCTCCCTACACCCAGATGCAGAACTCAGGTAAACTGCCTCTCTCTCCATCCAGGTTACAGAACTCCCAGAAGCTGCGTCTGCTACCCTCAGCCTACAGAAAACCCGCATATAGCGAAAGCCTACTCCCAGGCTACAGAACTCTTGGAAACAGCTTCTCTCTACATTCAACATACAGAACTCCTGGAAATTGCATCTCTCTACACTTAGGTTACAGAACTCCCGTAAGTTGCATCTCCTACATAAGGATACAGCAAACCCGATGTAATGGAATGACTACATCCAGGATACAGGTCTCCACTAAACAGCTCCTCCCTACACCAAGGATAGAGAACTCTTGGAAACCGCATTTCCCCTACATCCAGGTACCAGAGCTCCCATAAGCTGTGTCTCCTACACTCAGGATCCAGAAATCCCATACACTGCGTATGCCTCTTGCCAGGCTACAGAACACTTGGAAAGAGCTTCTCCCTATACCCAGATACAGAACATAGTAAACTGCCTCTCTCTACATCCAGGTAACAGAGCTCCAATCAGCTGCGTCTGCAGCACTCAGCATACAGAAAACCCGCATATAGCGAATGCCCAATTACCAGCTACAGAATTCCAGGAAACAGCTCCTCTCTACACGAAGAATGGAGAATTCCTGGAAACTGTGTCTCTCTACATCCAGGGAACAGAGCTTTCCATACGCTGCCTCTCCTACACTCACTATGCAGCAATCCCATACACTGCGTATGCACATTTCCAGGCTTACAGAATGCTTGGAAACAGCTTCTCCCTACACCCAGATGCAGAACTCAGGTAAACTGCCTCTCTCTCCATCCAGGTTACAGAACTCCCAGAAGCTGCGTCTGCTACCCTCAGCCTACAGAAAACCCGCATATAGCGAAAGCCTACTCCCAGGCTACAGAACTCTTGGAAACAGCTTCTCTCTACATTCAACATACAGAACTCCTGGAAATTGCATCTCTCTACACTTAGGTTACAGAACTCCCGTAAGGTGCATCTCCTACATAAGGATACAGCAAACCCGATGTAAGGAATGACTACATCCAGGATACAGGTCTCCACTAAACAGCTCCTCCCTACACCAAGGATAGAGAACTCTTGGAAACTGCATTTCCCTACATCCAGGTATCAGAGCTCCCATAAGCTGTGTCTCCTACACTCAGGATCCAGAAATCCCATACACTGCGTATGCCTCTTGCCAGGCTACAGAACACTTGGGAAGAGCTTCTCCCTATACCCAGATACAGAACATAGGTAAACTGCCTCTCTCTACATCCAGGTAACAGAGCTCCAATCAGCTGCGTCTGCAGCACTCAGCATCCAGAAAACCCGCATATAGCGAATGCCCAATTACCAGCTACAGAATTCCAGGAAACAGCTCCTCTCTACACCAAGAATGGAGAATTCCTGGAAACTGTGTCTCTCTACATCCAGGGAACAGAGCTTCCATACGCTGCCTCTCCTACACTCACTATGCAGCAATCCCATACACTGCGTATGCACATTTCCAGGCTACAGAACGCTTGGAAACAGCTTCTCCCTACACCCAGATGCAGAACTCAGGTAAACTGCCTCTCTCTCCATCCAGGTTACAGAACTCCCAGAAGCTGCGTCTGCTACCCTCAGCCTACAGAAAACCCGCATATAGCGAAAGCCTACTCCCAGGCTACAGAACTCTTGGAAACAGCTTCTCTCTACATTCAACATACAGAACTCCTGGAAATTGCATCTCTCTACACTTAGGTTACAGAACTCCCGTAAGTTGCATCTCCTACATAAGGATACAGCAAACCCGATGTAAGGAATGACTACATCCAGGATACAGGTCTCCACTAAACAGCTCCTCCCTACACCAAGGATAGAGAACTCTTGGAAACCGCATTTCCCTACATCCAGGTACCAGAGCTCCCATAAGCTGTGTCTCCTACACTCAGGATCCAGAAATCCCATACACTGCGTATGCCTCTTGCAGGCTACAGAACACTTGGAAAGAGCTTCTCCCTATACCCAGATACAGAACATAGGTAAACTGCCTCTCTCTACATCCAGGTAACAGAGCTCCAATCAGCTGCGTCTGCAGCACTCAGCATCCAGAAAACCCGCATATAGCGAATGCCCAATTACCAGCTACAGAATTCCAGGAAACAGCTCCTCTCTACACCAAGAATGGAGAATTCCTGGAAACTGTGTCTCTCTACATCCAGGGAACAGAGCTTCCATTCGCTGCCTCTCCTACACTCACTATGCAGCAATCCCATACACTGCGTATGCACATTTCCAGGCTACAGAACGCTTGGAAACAGCTTCTCCCTACACCCAGATGCAGAACTCAGGTAAACTGCCTCTCTCTCCATCCAGGTTACAGAACTCCCAGAAGCTGCGTCTGCTACCCTCAGCCTACAGAAAACCCGCATATAGCGAAAGCCTACTCCCAGGCTACAGAACTCTTGGAAACAGCTTCTCTCTACATTCAACATACAGAACTCCTGGAAATTGCATCTCTCTACACTTAGGTTACAGAACTCCCGTAAGGTGCATCTCCTACATAAGGATACAGCAAACCCGATGTAAGGAATGACTACATCCAGGATACAGGTCTCCACTAAACAGCTCCTCCCTACACCAAGGATAGAGAACTCTTGGAAACCGCATTTCCCTACATCCAGGTATCAGAGCTCCCATAAGCTGTGTCTCCTACACTCAGGATCCAGAAATCCCATACACTGCGTATGCCTCTTGCCAGGCTACAGAACACTTGGGAAGAGCTTCTCCTATACCCAGATACAGAACATAGGTAAACTGCCTCTCTCTACATCCAGGTAACAGAGCTCCAATCAGCTGCGTCTGCAGCACTCAGCATCCAGAAAACCCGCATATAGCGCATGCCCAATTACCAGCTACAGAATTCCAGGAAACAGCTCCTCTCTACACCAAGAATGGAGAATTCCTGGAAACTGTGTCTCTCTACATCCAGGAACAGAGCTTCCATACGCTGCCTCTCCTACACTCACTATGCAGCAATCCCATACACTGCATATGCACATTTCCAGGCTACAGAACGCTTGGAAACAGCTTCTCCCTACACCCAGATGCAGAACTCAGGTAAACTGCCTCTCTCTACATCCAGGTAACAGAACTCCCAGAAGCTGCGTCTGCTACCCTCAGCCTACAGAAAACCCGCATATAGCGAAAGCCTACTCCCAGGCTACAGAACTCTTGGAAACAGCTTCTCTCTACATTCAACATACAGAACTCCTGGAAATTGCATCTCTCTACACTTAGGTTACAGAACTCCGTAAGTTGCATCTCCTACATAAGGATACAGCAAACCCGATGTAAGGAATGACTACATCCAGGATACAGGTCTCCACTAAACAGCTCCTCCCTACACCAAGGATAGAGAACTCTTGGAAACCGCATTTCCCTACATCCAGGTATCAGAGCTCCCATAAGCTGTGTCTCCTACACTCAGGATCCAGAAATCCCATACACTGCGTATGCCTCTTGCCAGGCTACAGAACACTTGGGAAGAGCTTCTCCCTATACCCAGATACAGAACATAGGTAAACTGCCTCTCTCTACATCCAGGTAACAGAGCTCCAATCAGCTGCGTCTGCAGCACTCAGCATACAGAAAACCCGCATATAGCGCATGCCCAATTACCAGCTACAGAATTCCAGGAAACAGCTCCTCTCTACACCAAGAATGGAGAATTCCTGGAAACTGTGTCTCTCTACATCCAGGGAACAGAGCTTCCATACGCTGCCTCTCCTACACTCACTATGCAGCAATCCCATACACTGCGTATGCACATTTCCAGGCTACAGAACGCTTGGAAACAGCTTCTCCCTACACCCAGATGCAGAACTCAGGTAAACTGCCTCTCTCTCCATCCAGGTTACAGAACTCCCAGAAGCTGCGTCTGCTACCCTCAGCCTACAGAAAACCCGCATATAGCGAAAGCCTACTCCCAGGCTACAGAACTCTTGGAAACAGCTTCTCTCTACATTCAACATACAGAACTCCTGGAAATTGCATCTCTCTACACTTAGGTTACAGAACTCCCGTAAGTTGCATCTCCTACATAAGGATACAGCAAACCCGATGTAAGGAATGACTACATCCAGGATACAGGTCTCCACTAAACAGCTCCTCCCTACACCAAGGATAGAGAACTCTTGGAAACCGCATTTCCCTACATCCAGGTACCAGAGCTCCCATAAGCTGTGTCTCCTACACTCAGGATCCAGAAATCCCATACACTGCGTATGCCTCTTGCCAGGCTACAGAACACTTGGAAAGAGCTTCTCCCTATACCCAGATACAGAACATAGGTAAACTGCCTCTCTCTACATCCAGGTAACAGAGCTCCAATCAGCTGCGTCTGCAGCACTCAGCATCCAGAAAACCCGCATATAGCGAATGCCCAATTACCAGCTACAGAATTCCAGGAAACAGCTCCTCTCTACACCAAGAATGGAGAATTCCTGGAAACTGTGTCTCTCTACATCCAGGGAACAGAGCTTCCATTCGCTGCCTCTCCTACACTCACTATGCAGCAATCCCATACACTGCGTATGCACATTTCAGGCTACAGAACGCTTGGAAACAGCTTCTCCCTACACCCAGATGCAGAACTCAGGTAAACTGCCTCTCTCTCCATCCAGGTTACAGAACTCCCAGAAGCTGCGTCTGCTACCCTCAGCCTACAGAAAACCCGCATATAGCGAAAGCCTACTCCCAGGCTACAGAACTCTTGGAAACAGCTTCTCTCTACATTCAACATACAGAACTCCTGGAAATTGCATCTCTCTACACTTAGGTTACAGAACTCCCGTAAGGTGCATCTCCTACATAAGGATACAGCAAACCCGATGTAAGGAATGACTACATCCAGGATACAGGTCTCCACTAAACAGCTCCTCCCTACACCAAGGATAGAGAACTCTTGGAAACCGCATTTCCCTACATCCAGGTATCAGAGCTCCCATAAGCTGTGTCTCCTACACTCAGATCCAGAAATCCCATACACTGCGTATGCCTCTTGCAGGCTACAGAACACTTGGGAAGAGCTTCTCCCTATACCCAGATACAGAACATAGGTAAACTGCCTCTCTCTACATCCAGGTAACAGAGCTCCAATCAGCTGCGTCTGCAGCACTCAGCATCCAGAAAACCTGCATATAGCGCATGCCCAATTACCAGCTACAGAATTCCAGGAAACAGCTCCTCTCTACACCAAGAATGGAGAATTCCTGGAAACTGTGTCTCTCTACATCCAGGGAACAGAGCTTCCATACGCTGCCTCTCCTACACTCACTATGCAGCAATCCCATACACTGCGTATGCACATTTCCAGGCTACAGAACGCTTGGAAACAGCTTCTCCCTACACCCAGATGCAGAACTCAGGTAAACTGCCTCTCTCTCCATCCAGGTTACAGAACTCCCAGAAGCTGCGTCTGCTACCCTCAGCCTACAGAAAACCCGCATATAGCGAAAGCCTACTCCCAGCTACAGAACTCTTGGAAACAGCTTCTCTCTACATTCAACATACAGAACTCCTGGAAATTGCATCTCTCTACACTTAGGTTACAGAACTCCCGTAAGTTGCATCTCCTACATAAGGATACAGCAAACCCGATGTAAGGAATGGCTACATCCAGGATACAGGTCTCCACTAAACAGCTCCTCCCTACACCAAGGATAGAGAACTCTTGGAAACCGCATTTCCCTACATCCAGGTATCAGAGCTCCCATAAGCTGTGTCTCCTACACTCAGGATCCAGAAATCCCATACACTGCGTATGCCTCTTGCCAGGCTACAGAACACTTGGAAAGAGCTTCTCCCTATACCCAGATACAGAACATAGGTAAACTGCCTCTCTCTACATCCAGGTAACAGAGCTCCAATCAGCTGCGTCTGCAGCACTCAGCATACAGAAAACCCGCATATAGCGAATGCCCAATTACCAGCTACAGAATTCCAGGAAACAGCTCCTCTCTACACGAAGAATGGAGAATTCCTGGAAACTGTGTCTCTCTACATCCAGGGAACAGAGCTTCCATACGCTGCCTCTCCTACACTCACTATGCAGCAATCCCATACACTGCGTATGCACATTTCCAGGCTACAGAACGCTTGGAAACAGCTTCTCCCTACACCCAGATGCAGAACTCAGTAAACTGCCTCTCTCTCCATCCAGGTTACAGAACTCCCAGAAGCTGCGTCTGCTACCCTCAGCCTACAGAAAACCCGCATATAGAGAAAGCCTACTCCCAGGCTACAGAACTCTTGGAAACAGCTTCTCTCTACATTCAACATACAGAACTCCTGGAATTGCATCTCTCTACACTTAGGTTACAGAACTCCCGTAAGTTGCATCTCCTACATAAGGATACAGCAAACCCGATGTAAGGAATGACTACATCCAGGATACAGGTCTCCACTAAACAGCTCCTCCCTACACCAAGGATAGAGAACTCTTGGAAAACGCATTTCCCTACATCCAGGTACCAGATCTCCCATAAGCTGTGTCTCCTACACTCAGGATCCAGAAATCCCATACACTGCGTATGCCTCTTGCCAGGCTACAGAACACTTGGGAAGAGCTTCTCCCTATACCCAGATACAGAACATAGGTAAACTGCCTCTCTCTACATCCAGGTAACAGAGCTCCAATCAGCTGCGTCTGCAGCACTCAGCATCCAGAAAACCCGCATATAGCGAATGCCCAATTACCAGCTACAGAATTCCAGGAAACAGCTCCTCTCTACACCAAGAATGGAGAATTCCTGGAAACTGTGTCTCTCTACATCCAGGGAACAGAGCTTCCATACGCTGCCTCTCCTACACTCACTATGCAGCAATCCCGTACACTGCGTATGCACATTTCCAGGCTACAGAACGCTTGGAAACAGCTTCTCCCTACACCCAGATGCAGAACTCAGGTAAACTGCCTCTCTCTACATCCAGGTTACAGAACTCCCAGAAGCTGCGTCTGCTACCCTCAGCCTACAGAAAACCCGCATATAGCGAAAGCCTACTCCAGGCTACAGAACTCTTGGAAACAGCTTCTCTCTACATTCAACATACAGAACTGGAAATTGCATCTCTCTACACTTAGGTTACAGGAACTTCCCGTAAGTTGCATCTCCTACATAAGGATACAGCAAACCCGATGTAAGGAATGACTACATCCAGGATACAGGTCTCCACTAAACAGCTCCTCCCTACACCAAGGATAGAGAACTCTTGGAAACCGCATTTCCCTACATCCAGGTATCAGAGCTCCCATAAGCTGTGTCTCCTACACTCAGGATCCAGAAATCCCATACACTGCGTATGCCTCTTGCCAGGCTACAGAACACTTGGGAAGAGCTTCTCCCTATACCCAGATACAGAACATAGGTAAACTGCCTCTCTCTACATCCAGGTAACAGAGCTCCAATCAGCTGCGTCTGCAGCACTCAGCATACAGAAAACCCGCATATAGCGAATGCCCAATTACCAGCTACAGAATTCCAGGAAACAGCTCCTCTCTACACGAAGAATGGAGAATTCCTGGAAACTGTGTCTCTCTACATCCAGGGAACAGAGCTTCCATACGCTGCCTCTCCTACACTCACTATGCAGCAATCCCATACACTGCGTATGCACATTTCCAGGCTACAGAATGCTTGGAAACAGCTTCTCCCTACACCCAGATGCAGAACTCAGGTAAACTGCCTCTCTCTCCATCCAGGTGTTACAGAACTCCCAGAAGCTGCGTCTGCTACCCTCAGCCTACAGAAAACCCGCATATAGCGAAAGCCTACTCCCAGGCTACAGAACTCTTGGAAACAGCTTCTCTCTACATTCAACATACAGAACTCCTGGAAATTGCATCTCTCTACACTTAGGTTACAGAACTCCCGTAAGGTGCATCTCCTACATAAGGATACAGCAAACCCGATGTAAGGAATGACCTACATCCAGGATACAGGTCTCCACTAAACAGCTCCTCCCTACACCAAGGATAGAGAACTCTTGGAAACTGCATTTCCCTACATCCAGGTATCAGAGCTCCCATAAGCTGTGTCTCCTACACTCAGGATCCAGAAATCCATACACTGCGTATGCCTCTTGCCAGGCTACAGAACACTTGGAAGAGCTTCTCCCTATACCCAGATACAGAACATAGGTAAACTGCCTCTCTCTACATCCAGGTAACAGAGCTCCAATCAGCTGCGTCTGCAGCACTCAGCATCCAGAAAACCCGCATATAGCGAATGCCAATTACCAGCTACAGAATTCCAGGAAAACAGCTCCTCTCTACACCAAGAATGGAGAATTCCTGGAAACTGTGTCTCTCTACATCCAGGGAACAGAGCTTCCATACGCTGCCTCTCTACACTCACTATGCAGCAATCCATACACTTGAGTATGCACATTTCCAGGCTACAGAACGCTTGGAACTGCTTCTCTGAGCACCTAAGATGCAGGAATTCAGGTAAACTGCCTCTATCTCCATCCAGGTTACAGATTCAGAGGGGTTGATAGGATAAGTATAATTGATTTAATGGTTAGGAACGATATAGATGAATGCCTACTCAGGCTACAGAAATCTTGAGGAAGAGTTATATTAATTAACTTACAGAACTCCTGGAAATTGCATCTCTCTACACTTAGGTTACAGAAATCCCGTATGTTGCATCTCTACATATTGGATACAGCAAACCGATGTAAGGAAAGCTTAGATCAGAGTACAGTTTCTCCACTAAACAGCTCCTCCCTACACCAAGGATAGAGAACTCTTGTAAGAAAGTATAATTCCTGGTTTAGAGGTTTAAGATGGGAAACTATAACTTGTGATCTAGAAATGTTCAGTAGAATCAGTATAGGTATGCTTTTGCAGGCTATAGGAGGTTGAAGAGGGAAGGAGTTACCTATACCAGATTACAGAACATAGTAAACTGCTGTATTTATTTGTCTTCAGGTAAAGAAGAGTCAATCAGCTGGTTATGTAGACTGCATAGAGAAACCGATATAGCGATGCCATTTTTACCAGCTACAGATTCAGTGAAACAGCTCTCTTACACAAGAATGGAGATTTCTGGAAACAGTGTCTCTCTAGGTTTGGGAAGTTTAGGGGAGAGAGTTTAATCTTCCTTACAACTCACTATGCAGCAATCCATACACTGAGTATGCACATTTCCAGGCTACTGAACGCTTTGGAACAGCTTCTCCTACACCCAGATGCAGAACTCAGGTAAAATGCCTCTCTCTCCATCCAGGTTACAGAACTCCCAGAAGATGCGTCTGATACCCTAGAGCCTACAGAAAACCGCATATAGCTAAAAGCCTACTCCCCAGGCTACAGAACTCTTGGAAACAGATACTCTCTACATTCAACATACAGAATCCTGGAAATTGCATCTCTCTACACTTAGGTTACAGAACTCCCGTAAGTTGCATCTCCTACATAAGGATACAGCAAACCCGATGTAAGGAATGACTACATCCAGGTTACAGGTCTCCACTAAACAGCTCCTCCCTACACCAAGGATAGAGAACTCTTGGAAACCGCATTTCCCTACATCCAGGTACCAGAGCTCCCATAAGCTGTGTCTCCTACACTCAGGATCCAGAAATCCCATACACTGCGTATGCCTCTTGCCAGGCTACAGAACACTTGGAAAGAGCTTCTCCCTATACCCAGATACAGAACATAGGTAAACTGCCTCTCTCTACATCCAGGTAACAGAGCTCCAATCAGCTGCGTCTGCAGCACTCAGCATACAGAAAACCCGCATATAGCGAATGCCCAATTACCAGCTACAGAATTCCAGGAAACAGCTCCTCTCTACACGAAGAATGGAGAATTCCTGGAAACTGTGTCTCTCTACATCCAGGGAACAGAGCTTCCATACGCTGCCTCTCCTACACTCACTATGCAGCAATCCATACACTGCGTATGCACATTTCCAGGCTACAGAATGCTTGGAAACAGCTTCTCCCTACACCCAGATGTCAGAACTCAGGTAAACTGCCTCTCTCTCCATCCAGGTTACAGAACTCCCAGAAGCTGCGTCTGCTACCCTCAGCCTACAGAAAACCCGCATATAGCGAAAGCCTACTCCCAGGCTACAGAACTCTTGGAAACAGCTTCTCTCTACATTCAACATACAGAACTCCTGGAAATTGCATCTCTCTACACTTTAGGTTACAGAACTCCCGTAAGGTGCATCTCCTACATAAGGATACAGCAAACCCGATGTAAGGAATGACTACATCCAGGATACAGGTCTCCACTAAACAGCTCCTCCCTACACCAAGGATAGAGAACTCTTGGAAACCGCATTTCCCTACATCCAGGTATCAGAGCTCCCATAAGCTGTGTCTCCTACACTCAGGATCCAGAAATCCCATACACTGCGTATGCCTCTTGCCAGGCTACAGAACACTTGGGAAGAGCTTCTCCCTATACCCAGGATACAGAACATAGGTAAACTGCCTCTCTCTACATCCAGGTAACAGAGCTCCAATCAGCTGCGTCTGCAGCACTCAGCATCCAGAAAACCCGCATATAGCGCATGCCCAATTACCAGCTACAGAATTCCAGGAAACAGCTCCTCTCTACACCAAGAATGGAGAATTCCTGGAAACTGTGTCTCTCTACATCCAGGGAACAGAGCTTCCATACGCTGCCCTCTCCTACACTCACTATGC